>NW_026116080.1:0-36291 GCF_001640805.2 Lates calcarifer
GTGAGTCAACATCTGCGTTTTTACTTCTTTCTGTCGCTGATAAAGCTCACAATTAACAAATGCTGTCTCCAGCGAAAGGAGAGGAGAAAATGACAATTCAGCCACTTTAATATGAATGTTTGTTGAATTCGAATGGTTGTGAATGATCTGGGTGTATGGAAACGGTCAGCGGCCGACCGGGATATTTTCCTTCTGAGGACTCACAGTGAGTCCCGCGTCTGAAATTCCTCCTGTCTCGACTTCTGCTCACAGTGATTCCCGCGTCTGACAGTGCGCCTGTCTCGGCTTCTGCTCACAGCGAGTACCGGTTCTGAAGGTCCTTCCTGTCTCGGCTTCTGCTCGCTCATTAAACTCAGAATGAAAAACTGCTGTCTAGTGAAAGGAGAGGGAAAGTAAAATCTCATTCACTTTTATATGAATATTGGTCAAATTCTATTGATCATGTACAGTCGGGATGTATGGAAAGTGTGAGCCGCCGAGGGGGATCTTTTTCCCGTCTGTCGACTCACATTGAGTCCCGCGTCTGAAAGTCCTCCTGTTTCGGCTTCTGCTCGCTCATTAAGCTCAGAATTATCAAATGCTGTCTCCAGTGAACGGAGAAGATAAGATGAGATTTCACCCACTTTACTATGAATATTGGTCCAATTCCAATTTTCAGGAACTGTAGGGATGGATGGAAACAGTCCGTGACCGAGGGAAACATTTTCCAGTCTGTGAGCTCACAGTGAGTACGCGTCTGAAAGTCTTGCTGTCTCGGATTCTGCTCACGGTGATTCCCGCGTCTGAAAGTCCTCCTGTCTCGGCTTCTGCTCACAGCGAGTACCGGTTCTGAAGGTCCTTCCTGTCTCGGCTTCTGCTCGCTCATTAAACTCAGAATGAAAAACTGCTGTCTCCAGCGAAAGGAGAGGAGAAAATGACAATTCAGCCACTTTAATATGAATGTTTGTTGAATTCGAATGGTTGTGAATGATCTGGGTGTATGGAAACGGTCAGCGGCCGACCGGGATATTTTCCCTTCTGAGGACTCACAGTGAGTCCCGCGTCTGAAAGTCCTCCTGTCTCGGCTTCTGCTCACAGCGAGTACCGGTTCTGAAGGTCCTTCCTGTCTCGGCTTCTGCTCGCTCATTAAACTCAGAATGAAAAACTGCTGTCTCCAGCGAAAGGAGGGAGAAAATGACAATTCAGCCACTTTAATATGAATGTTTGTTGAATTCGAATGGTTGTGAATGATCTGGGTGTATGGAAACGGTCAGCGGCCGACCGGGATATTTTCCCTTCTGAGGACTCACAGTGAGTCCCGCGTCTGAAAGTCCTCCTGTTTCGGCTTCTGCTCGCTCATTAAGCTCAGAATTATCAAATGCTGTCTCCAGTGAACGGAGAAGATAAGATGAGATTTCAGCCACTTTACTATGAATATTGGTCCAATTCTAATTTTCAGGAACTGTAGGGATGGATGGAAAAAGTCCGTGACCGAGGGGAAACATTTTCCAGTCTGTGAGCTCACAGTGAGTACCGCGTCTGAAAGTCTTGCTGTCTCGGATTCTGCTCACGGTGATTCCCGCGTCTGAAAGTCCTCCTGTCTCGGCTTCTGCTCACAGCGAGTACCGGTTCTGAACGTCCTCCCTGTCTCGGCTTCTGCTCGCTCATTAAACTCAGAATGAAAAACTGCTGTCTAGTGAAAGGAGAGGGGAAAGTAAAATCTCATTCACTTCTATATGAATATTGGTCAAATTCTATTGATCATGTACAGTCGGGATGTATGGAAAGTGTGAGCCGCCGAGGGGGATCTTTTTCCCGTCTGTCGACTCACATTGAGTCCCGCGTCTGAAAGTCCTCCTGTCTCGGCTTCTGCTCGCTCATTAAGCTCAGAATTATCAAATGTTGTCTCCAGTGAACGGAGAAGAGAAGATGAGATTTCAGCCACTTTACTATGAATATTGGTCCAATTCTAATTTTCATGAACTGTAGGGATGGATGGAAACAGTCCGTGACCGAGGGGAAACATTTTCCCGTCTGTGAACTCACAGTGAGTCCCGCGTCTGAAAGTCTTGCTGTCTCGGATTCTGCTCACGGTGATTCCCGCGTCTGAAAGTCCTCCTGTCTCGGCTTCTGCTCGCTCACTAAGTTCAGAATGAAAAACTGCTGTCTAGTGAATGGAGAGGAGAAAGTAAAATCTCAGCCAATTTAATAAAAGTGTTTGTCAAATTCTAATGTTCATCAACAATCTGGGTGTATGAAAGTGGCCGAGGGAGATCTTTTTCCCTTCTGTGGACTCACACTGAGTATGGTATCTGAAAGTCTTCGTGTATCCGCTTCTGCTCTCTCATTAAGCTCACAATTAACGACTGCTGTCTCATGTGAAAGGAGAGACCTTCTTTAGAGGCTGCATTTCAGACCAGTGTGTGGAAAAAGCCCGAAAATCCACGTATCGCTGCTCAATATCTAATGTTTATCAACTTTCATTTCATGAATAAACAAAATAGACAGCAGTCTGAGGCCAGTGAGTCAACATCTGCGTTTTACTTCTTTCTGTCGCTGATAAAGCTCACAATTAACAAATGCTGTCTCCAGCGAAAGGAGAGGAGAAAATGACAATTCAGCCACTTTAATATGAATGTTTGTTGAATTCGAATGGTTGTGAATGATCTGGGTGTATGGAAACGGTCAGCGGCCGACCGGGATATTTTCCCTTCTGAGGACTCACAGTGAGTCCCGCGTCTGAAATTCCTCCTGTCTCGACTTCTGCTCACAGTGATTCCCGCGTCTGACAGTGCGCCTGTCTCGGCTTCTGCTCACAGCGAGTACCGGTTCTGAAGGTCCTTCCTGTCTCGGCTTCTGCTCGCTCATTAAACTCAGAATGAAAAACTGCTGTCTAGTGAAAGGAGAGGGGAAAGTAAAATCTCATTCACTTTTATATGAATATTGGTCAAATTCTATTGATCATGTACAGTCGGGATGTATGGAAAGTGTGAGCCGCCGAGGGGGATCTTTTTCCCGTCTGTCGACTCACATTGAGTCCCGCGTCTGAAAGTCCTCCTGTTTCGGCTTCTGCTCGCTCATTAAGCTCAGAATTATCAAATGCTGTCTCCAGTGAACGGAGAAGATAAGATGAGATTTCAGCCACTTTACTATGAATATTGGTCCAATTCTAATTTTCAGGAACTGTAGGGATGGATGGAAACAGTCCGTGACCGAGGGGAAACATTTTCCAGTCTGTGAGCTCACAGTGAGTACCGCGTCTGAAAGTCTTGCTGTCTCGGATTCTGCTCACGGTGATTCCCGCGTCTGAAAGTCCTCCTGTCTCGGCTTCTGCTCACAGCGAGTACCGGTTCTGAAGGTCCTTCCTGTCTCGGCTTCTGCTCGCTCATTAAACTCAGAATGAAAAACTGCTGTCTAGTGAAAGGAGAGGGGAAAGTAAAATCTCATTCACTTTTATATGAATATTGGTCAAATTCTATTGATCATGTACAGTCGGGATGTATGGAAAGTGTGAGCCGCCGAGGGGGATCTTTTTCCCGTCTGTCGACTCACATTGAGTCCCGCGTCTGAAAGTCCTCCTGTCTCGGCTTCTGCTCGCTCACTAAGCTCAGAATGAAAAACTGCTGTCTAGTGAATGGAGAGGAGAAAGTAAAATCTCAGCCAATTTAATAAAAGTGTTTGTCAAATTCTAATGTTCATCAACAATCTGGGTGTATGAAAGTGGCCGAGGGAGATCTTTTTCCCTTCTGTGGACTCACACTGAGTATGGTATCTGAAAGTCTTCGTGTATCCGCTTCTGCTCTCTCATTAAGCTCACAATTAACGACTGCTGTCTCATGTGAAAGGAGAGACCTTCTTTAGAGGCTGCATTTCAGACCAGTGTGTGAAAAAGCCCGAAAATCCACGTATCGCTGCTCAATATCTAATGTTTATCAACTTTCATTTCATGAATAAACAAAATAGACAGCAGTCTGAGGCCAGTGAGTCAACATCTGCGTTTTACTTCTTTCTGTCGCTGATAAAGCTCACAATTAACAAATGCTGTCTCCAGCGAAAGGAGAGGAGAAAATGACAATTCAGCCACTTTAATATGAATGTTTGTTGAATTCGAATGGTTGTGAATGATCTGGGTGTATGGAAACGGTCAGCGGCCGACCGGGATATTTTCCCTTCTGAGGACTCACAGTGAGTCCCGCGTCTGAAAGTCCTCCTGTTTCGGCTTCTGCTCGCTCATTAAGCTCAGAATTATCAAATGCTGTCTCCAGTGAACGGAGAAGATAAGATGAGATTTCAGCCACTTTACTATGAATATTGGTCCAATTCTAATTTTCAGGAACTGTAGGGATGGATGGAAACAGTCCGTGACCGAGGGGAAACATTTTCCAGTCTGTGAGCTCACAGTGAGTACCGCGTCTGAAAGTCTTGCTGTCTCGGATTCTGCTCACGGTGATTCCCGCGTCTGAAAGTCCTCCTGTCTCGGCTTCTGCTCACAGCGAGTACCGGTTCTGAAGGTCCTTCCTGTCTCGGCTTCTGCTCGCTCATTAAACTCAGAATGAAAAACTGCTGTCTAGTGAAAGGAGAGGGGAAAGTAAAATCTCATTCACTTTTATATGAATATTGGTCAAATTCTATTGATCATGTACAGTCGGGATGTATGGAAAGTGTGAGCCGCCGAGGGGGATCTTTTTCCCGTCTGTCGACTCACATTGAGTCCCGCGTCTGAAAGTCCTCCTGTCTCGGCTTCTGCTCGCTCACTAAGCTCAGAATGAAAAACTGCTGTCTAGTGAATGGAGAGGAGAAAGTAAAATCTCAGCCAATTTAATAAAAGTGTTTGTCAAATTCTAATGTTCATCAACAATCTGGGTGTATGAAAGTGGCCGAGGGAGATCTTTTTCCCTTCTGTGGACTCACACTGAGTATGGTATCTGAAAGTCTTCGTGTATCCGCTTCTGCTCTCTCATTAAGCTCACAATTAACGACTGCTGTCTCATGTGAAAGGAGAGACCTTCTTTAGAGGCTGCATTTCAGACCAGTGTGTGGAAAAAGCCCGAAAATCCACGTATCGCTGCTCAATATCTAATGTTTATCAACTTTCATTTCTTGAATAAACAAAATAGACAGCAGTCTGAGGCCAGTGAGTCAACATCTGCGTTTTACTTCTTTCTGTCGCTGATAAAGCTCACAATTAACAAATGCTGTCTCCAGCGAAAGGAGAGGAGAAAATGACAATTCAGCCACTTTAATATGAATGTTTGTTGAATTCGAATGGTTGTGAATGATCTGGGTGTATGGAAACGGTCAGCGGCCGACCGGGATATTTTCCCTTCTGAGGACTCACAGTGAGTCCCGCGTCTGAAATTCCTCCTGTCTCGACTTCTGCTCACAGTGATTCCCGCGTCTGACAGTGCGCCTGTCTCGGCTTCTGCTCACAGCGAGTACCGGTTCTGAAGGTCCTTCCTGTCTCGGCTTCTGCTCGCTCATTAAACTCAGAATGAAAAACTGCTGTCTAGTGAATGGAGAGGAGAAAGTAAAATCTCAGCCAATTTAATAAAAGTGTTTGTCAAATTCTAATGTTCATCAACAATCTGGGTGTATGAAAGTGGCCGAGGGAGATCTTTTTCCCTTCTGTGGACTCACACTGAGTATGGTATCTGAAAGTCTTCGTGTATCCGCTTCTGCTCTCTCATTAAGCTCACAATTAACGACTGCTGTCTCATGTGAAAGGAGAGACCTTCTTTAGAGGCTGCATTTCAGACCAGTGTGTGAAAAAGCCCGAAAATCCACGTATCGCTGCTCAATATCTAATGTTTATCAACTTTCATTTCATGAATAAACAAAATAGACAGCAGTCTGAGGCCAGTGAGTCAACATCTGCGTTTTACTTCTTTCTGTCGCTGATAAAGCTCACAATTAACAAATGCTGTCTCCAGCGAAAGGAGAGGAGAAAATGACAATTCAGCCACTTTAATATGAATGTTTGTTGAATTCGAATGGTTGTGAATGATCTGGGTGTATGGAAACGGTCAGCGGCCGACCGGGATATTTTCCCTTCTGAGGACTCACAGTGAGTCCCGCGTCTGAAATTCCTCCTGTCTCGACTTCTGCTCACAGTGATTCCCGCGTCTGACAGTGCGCCTGTCTCGGCTTCTGCTCACAGCGAGTCCCGCGTCTGAAGGTCCTTCCTGTCTCGGCTTCTGCTCGCTCATTAAACTCAGAATGAAAAACTGCTGTCTAGTGAAAGGAGAGGGGAAAGTAAAATCTCATTCACTTTACTATGAATATTGGTCCAATTCTAATTTTCAGTAACTGTAGGGATGGATGGAAACAGTCCATGACCGAGGGGAAACATTTTCCAGTCTGTGAGCTCACAGTGAGTACCGCGTCTGAAAGTCTTGCTGTCTCGGATTCTGCTCACGGTGATTCCCGCGTCTGAAAGTCCTCCTGTCTCGGCTTCTGCTCACAGCGAGTACCGGTTCTGAAGGTCCTTCCTGTCTCGGCTTCTGCTCGCTCATTAAACTCAGAATGAAAAACTGCTGTCTCCAGCGAAAGGAGAGGAGAAAATGACAATTCAGCCACTTTAATATGAATGTTTGTTGAATTCGAATGGTTGTGAATGATCTGGGTGTATGGAAACGGTCAGCGGCCGACCGGGATACTTTCCCTTCTGAGGACTCACAGTGAGTCCCGCGTCTGAAAGTCCTCCTGTTTCGGCTTCTGCTCGCTCATTAAGCTCAGAATTATCAAATGCTGTCTCCAGTGAACAGAGAAGATAAGATGAGATTTCAGCCACTTTACTATGAATATTGGTCCAATTCTAATTTTCAGGAACTGTAGGGATGGATGGAAACAGTCCGTGACCGAGGGGAAACATTTTCCAGTCTGTGAGCTCACAGTGAGTACCGCGTCTGAAAGTCCTCCTGTCTCGGCTTCTGCTCACAGCGAGTACCGGTTCTGAAGGTCCTTCCTGTCTCGGCTTCTGCTCGCTCATTAAACTCAGAATGAAAAACTGCTGTCTAGTGAAAGGAGAGGGGAAAGTAAAATCTCATTCACTTTTATATGAATATTGGTCAAATTCTATTGATCATGTACAGTCGGGATGTATGGAAAGTGTGAGCCGCCGAGGGGGATCTTTTTCCCGTCTGTCGACTCACATTGAGTCCCGCGTCTGAAAGTCCTCCTGTCTCGGCTTCTGCTCGCTCATTAAGCTCAGAATTATCAAATGCTGTCTCCAGTGAACGGAGAAGATAAGATGAGATTTCAGCCACTTTACTATGAATATTGGTCCAATTCTAATTTTCAGGAACTGTAGGGATGGATGGAAACAGTCCGTGACCGAGGGGAAACATTTTCCAGTCTGTGAGCTCACAGTGAATACCGCGTCTGAAAGTCTTGCTGTCTCGGATTCTGCTCACGGTGATTCCCGCGTCTGAAAGTCCTCCTGTCTCGGCTTCTGCTCACAGCGAGTACCGGTTCTGAACGTCCTCCCTGTCTCGGCTTCTGCTCGCTCATTAAACTCAGAATGAAAAACTGCTGTCTAGTGAAAGGAGAGGGGAAAGTAAAATCTCATTCACTTCTATATGAATATTGGTCAAATTCTATTGATCATGTACAGTCGGGATGTATGGAAAGTGTGAGCCGCCGAGGGGGATCTTTTTCCCGTCTGTCGACTCACATTGAGTCCCGCGTCTGAAAGTCCTCCTGTCTCGGCTTCTGCTCGCTCATTAAGCTCAGAATTATCAAATGTTGTCTCCAGTGAACGGAGAAGAGAAGATGAGATTTCAGCCACTTTACTATGAATATTGGTCCAATTCTAATTTTCATGAACTGTAGGGATGGATGGAAACAGTCCGTGACCGAGGGGAAACATTTTCCCGTCTGTGAACTCACAGTGAGTCCCGCGTCTGAAAGTCTTGCTGTCTCGGATTCTGCTCACGGTGATTCCCGCGTCTGAAAGTCCTCCTGTCTCGGCTTCTGCTCGCTCACTAAATTCAGAATGAAAAACTGCTGTCTAGTGAATGGAGAGGAGAAAGTAAAATCTCAGCCAATTTAATAAAAGTGTTTGTCAAATTCTAATGTTCATCAACAATCTGGGTGTATGAAAGTGGCCGAGGGAGATCTTTTTCCCTTCTGTGGACTCACACTGAGTATGGTATCTGAAAGTCTTCGTGTATCCGCTTCTGCTCTCTCATTAAGCTCACAATTAACGACTGCTGTCTCATGTGAAAGGAGAGACCTTCTTTAGAGGCTGCATTTCAGACCAGTGTGTGGAAAAAGCCCGAAAATCCACGTATCGCTGCTCAATATCTAATGTTTATCAACTTTCATTTCATGAATAAACAAAATAGACAGCAGTCTGAGGCCAGTGAGTCAACATCTGCGTTTTACTTCTTTCTGTCGCTGATAAAGCTCACAATTAACAAATGCTGTCTCCAGCGAAAGGAGAGGAGAAAATGACAATTCAGCCACTTTAATATGAATGTTTGTTGAATTCGAATGGTTGTGAATGATCTGGGTGTATGGAAACGGTCAGCGGCCGACCGGGATATTTTCCCTTCTGAGGACTCACAGTGAGTCCCGCGTCTGAAAGTCCTCCTGTCTCGGCTTCTGCTCACAGCGAGTACCGGTTCTGAAGGTCCTTCCTGTCTCGGCTTCTGCTCGCTCATTAAACTCAGAATGAAAAACTGCTGTCTCCAGCGAAAGGAGAGGAGAAAATGACAATTCAGCCACTTTAATATGAATGTTTGTTGAATTCGAATGGTTGTGAATGATCTGGGTGTGTGGAAACGGTCAGCGGCCGACCGGGATATTTTCCCTTCTGAGGACTCACAGTGAGTCCCGCGTCTGAAAGTCCTCCTGTTTCGGCTTCTGCTCGCTCATTAAGCTCAGAATTATCAAATGCTGTCTCCAGTGAACGGAGAAGATAAGATGAGATTTCAGCCACTTTACTATGAATATTGGTCCAATTCTAATTTTCAGGAACTGTAGGGATGGATGGAAACAGTCCGTGACCGAGGGGAAACATTTTCCAGTCTGTGAGCTCACAGTGAGTACCGCGTCTGAAAGTCTTGCTGTCTCGGATTCTGCTCACGGTGATTCCCGCGTCTGAAAGTCCTCCTGTTTCGGCTTCTGCTCGCTCATTAAGCTCAGAATTATCAAATGCTGTCTCCAGTGAACGGAGAAGATAAGATGAGATTTCAGCCACTTTACTATGAATATTGGTCCAATTCTAATTTTCAGGAACTGTAGGGATGGATGGAAACAGTCCGTGACCGAGGGGAAACATTTTCCAGTCTGTGAGCTCACAGTGAGTACCGCGTCTGAAAGTCCTCCTGTCTCGGCTCCTGCTCACAGCGAGTACCGGTTCTGAAGGTCCTTCCTGTCTCGGCTTCTGCTCGCTCATTAAACTCAGAATGAAAAACTGCTGTCTAGTGAAAGGAGAGGGGAAAGTAAAATCTCATTCACTTTTATATGAATATTGGTCAAATTCTATTGATCATGTACAGTCGGGATGTATGGAAAGTGTGAGCCGCCGAGGGGGATCTTTTTCCCGTCTGTGAACTCACAGTGAGTCCCGCGTCTGAAAGTCCTCCTGTTTCGGCTTCTGCTCGCTCATTAAGCTCAGAATTATCAAATGCTGTCTCCAGTGAACGGAGAAGAGAAGATGAGATTTCAGCCACTTTACTATGAATATTGGTCCAATTCTAATTTTCAGAACTGTAGGGATGGATGGAAACAGTCCATGACCGAGGGGAAACATTTTCCAGTCTGTGAGCTCACAGTGAGTACCGCGTCTGAAAGTCTTGCTGTCTCGGATTCTGCTCACGGTGATTCCCGCGTCTGAAAGTCCTCCTGTCTCGGCTTCTGCTCGCTCACTAAGCTCAGAATGAAAAACTGCTGTCTAGTGAATGGAGAGGAGAAAGTAAAATCTCAGCCAATTTAATAAAAGTGTTTGTCAAATTCTAATGTTCATCAACAATCTGGGTGTATGAAAGTGGCCGAGGGAGATCTTTTTCCCTTCTGTGGACTCACACTGAGTATGGTATCTGAAAGTCTTCGTGTATCCGCTTCTGCTCTCTCATTAAGCTCACAATTAACGACTGCTGTCTCATGTGAAAGGAGAGACCTTCTTTAGAGGCTGCATTTCAGACCAGTGTGTGAAAAAGCCCGAAAATCCACGTATCGCTGCTCAATATCTAATGTTTATCAACTTTCATTTCATGAATAAACAAAATAGACAGCAGTCTGAGGCCAGTGAGTCAACATCTGCGTTTTACTTCTTTCTGTCGCTGATAAAGCTCACAATTAACAAATGCTGTCTCCAGCGAAAGGAGAGGAGAAAATGACAATTCAGCCACTTTAATATGAATGTTTGTTGAATTCGAATGGTTGTGAATGATCTGGGTGTATGGAAACGGTCAGCGGCCGACCGGGATATTTTCCCTTCTGAGGACTCACAGTGAGTCCCGCGTCTGAAATTCCTCCTGTCTCGACTTCTGCTCACAGTGATTCCCGCGTCTGACAGTGCGCCTGTCGGCTTCTGCTCACAGCGAGTACCGGTTCTGAAGGTCCTTCCTGTCTCGGCTTCTGCTCGCTCATTAAACTCAGAATGAAAAACTGCTGTCTAGTGAAAGGAGAGGGGAAAGTAAAATCTCATTCACTTTTATATGAATATTGGTCAAATTCTATTGATCATGTACAGTCGGGATGTATGGAAAGTGTGAGCCGCCGAGGGGGATCTTTTTCCCGTCTGTCGACTCACATTGAGTCCCGCGTCTGAAAGTCCTCCTGTTTTCGGCTTCTGCTCGCTCATTAAGCTCAGAATTATCAAATGCTGTCTCCAGTGAACGGGAGAGATAAGATGAGATTTCACCCACTTTACTATGAATATTGGTCCAATTCCAATTTTCAGGAACTGTAGGGATGGATGGAAAAGTCCGTGACCGAGGGGAAACATTTTCCAGTCTGTGAGCTCACAGTGAGTACCGCGTCTCTGAAAGTCTTGCTGTCTCGGATTCTGCTCACGGTGATTCCCGCGTCTGAAAGTCCTCCTGTCTCGGCTTCTGCTCACAGCGAGTACCGGTTCTGAAGGTCCTTCCTGTCTCGGCTTCTGCTCGCTCATTAAACTCAGAATGAAAAACTGCTGTCTCCAGCGAAAGGAGAGGAGAAAATGACAATTCAGCCACTTTAATATGAATGTTTGTTGAATTCGAATGGTTGTGAATGATCTGGGTGTATGGAAACGGTCAGCGGCCGACCGGGATATTTTCCCTTCTGAGGACTCACAGTGAGTCCCCGCGTCTGAAAGTCCTCCTGTCTCGGCTTCTGCTCACAGCGAGTACCGGTTCTGAAGGTCCTTCCTGTCTCGGCTTCTGCTCGCTCATTAAACTCAGAATGAAAAACTGCTGTCTCCAGCGAAAGGAGAGGAGAAAATGACAATTCAGCCACTTTAATATGAATGTTTGTTGAATTCGAATGGTTGTGAATGATCTGGGTGTATGGAAACGGTCAGCGGCCGACCGGATATTTTCCCTTCTGAGGACTCACAGTGAGTCCCGCGTCTGAAAGTCCTCCTGTTTCGGCTTCTGCTCGCTCATTAAGCTCAGAATTATCAAATGCTGTCTCCAGTGAACGGAGAAGATAAGATGAGATTTCAGCCACTTTACTATGAATATTGGTCCAATTCTAATTTTCAGGAACTGTAGGGATGGATGGAAAAAGTCCGTGACCGAGGGGAAACATTTTCCAGTCTGTGAGCTCACAGTGAGTACCGCGTCTGAAAGTCTTGCTGTCTCGGATTCTGCTCACGGTGATTCCCGCGTCTGAAAGTCCTCCTGTCTCGGCTTCTGCTCACAGCGAGTACCGGTTCTGAACGTCCTCCCTGTCTCGGCTTCTGCTCGCTCATTAAACTCAGAATGAAAAACTGCTGTCTAGTGAAAGGAGAGGGGAAAGTAAAATCTCATTCACTTCTATATGAATATTGGTCAAATTCTATTGATCATGTACAGTCGGGATGTATGGAAAGTGTGAGCCGCCGAGGGGGATCTTTTTCCCGTCTGTCGACTCACATTGAGTCCGCGTCTGAAAGTCCTCCTGTCTCGGCTTCTGCTCGCTCATTAAGCTCAGAATTATCAAATGTTGTCTCCAGTGAACGGAGAAGAGAAGATGAGATTTCAGCCACTTTACTATGAATATTGGTCCAATTCTAATTTTCATGAACTGTAGGGATGGATGGAAACAGTCCGTGACCGAGGGGAAACATTTTCCCGTCTGTGAACTCACAGTGAGTCCCGCGTCTGAAAGTCTTGCTGTCTCGGATTCTGCTCACGGTGATTCCCGCGTCTGAAAGTCCTCCTGTCTCGGCTTCTGCTCGCTCACTAAGTTCAGAATGAAAAACTGCTGTCTAGTGAATGGAGAGGAGAAAGTAAAATCTCAGCCAATTTAATAAAAGTGTTTGTCAAATTCTAATGTTCATCAACAATCTGGGTGTATGAAAGTGGCCGAGGGAGATCTTTTTCCCTTCTGTGGACTCACACTGAGTATGGTATCTGAAAGTCTTCGTGTATCCGCTTCTGCTCTCTCATTAAGCTCACAATTAACGACTGCTGTCTCATGTGAAAGGAGAGACCTTCTTTAGAGGCTGCATTTCAGACCAGTGTGTGGAAAAAGCCCGAAAATCCACGTATCGCTGCTCAATATCTAATGTTTATCAACTTTCATTTCATGAATAAACAAAATAGACAGCAGTCTGAGGCCAGTGAGTCAACATCTGCGTTTTACTTCTTTCTGTCGCTGATAAAGCTCACAATTAACAAATGCTGTCTCCAGCGAAAGGAGAGGAGAAAATGACAATTCAGCCACTTTAATATGAATGTTTGTTGAATTCGAATGGTTGTGAATGATCTGGGTGTATGGAAACGGTCAGCGGCCGACCGGGATATTTTCCCTTCTGAGGACTCACAGTGAGTCCCGCGTCTGAAATTCCTCCTGTCTCGACTTCTGCTCACAGTGATTCCCGCGTCTGACAGTGCGCCTGTCTCGGCTTCTGCTCACAGCGAGTACCGGTTCTGAAGGTCCTTCCTGTCTCGGCTTCTGCTCGCTCATTAAACTCAGAATGAAAAACTGCTGTCTAGTGAAAGGAGAGGGGAAAGTAAAATCTCATTCACTTTTATATGAATATTGGTCAAATTCTATTGATCATGTACAGTCGGGATGTATGGAAAGTGTGAGCCGCCGAGGGGGATCTTTTTCCCGTCTGTCGACTCACATTGAGTCCCGCGTCTGAAAGTCCTCCTGTTTCGGCTTCTGCTCGCTCATTAAGCTCAGAATTATCAAATGCTGTCTCCAGTGAACGGAGAAGATAAGATGAGATTTCAGCCACTTTACTATGAATATTGGTCCAATTCTAATTTTCAGGAACTGTAGGGATGGATGGAAACAGTCCGTGACCGAGGGGAAACATTTTCCAGTCTGTGAGCTCACAGTGAGTACCGCGTCTGAAAGTCTTGCTGTCTCGGATTCTGCTCACGGTGATTCCCGCGTCTGAAAGTCCTCCTGTCTCGGCTTCTGCTCACAGCGAGTACCGGTTCTGAAGGTCCTCCTGTCTCGGCTTCTGCTCGCTCATTAAACTCAGAATGAAAAACTGCTGTCTAGTGAAAGGAGAGGGGAAAGTAAAATCTCATTCACTTTTATATGAATATTGGTCAAATTCTATTGATCATGTACAGTCGGGATGTATGGAAAGTGTGAGCCGCCGAGGGGGATCTTTTTCCCGTCTGTCGACTCACATTGAGTCCCGCGTCTGAAAGTCCTCCTGTCTCGGCTTCTGCTCGCTCATTAAGCTCAGAATTATCAAATGCTGTCTCCAGTGAACGGAGAAGATAAGATGAGATTTCAGCCACTTTACTATGAATATTGGTCCAATTCTAATTTTCAGGAACTGTAGGGATGGATGGAAACAGTCCGTGACCGAGGGGAAACATTTTCCAGTCTGTGAGCTCACAGTGAGTACCGCGTCTGAAAGTCTTGCTGTCTCGGATTCTGCTCACGGTGATTCCCGCGTCTGAAAGTCCTCCTGTCTCGGCTTCTGCTCACAGCGAGTACCGGTTCTGAAGGTCCTTCCTGTCTCGGCTTCTGCTCGCTCATTAAACTCAGAATGAAAAACTGCTGTCTAGTGAAAGGAGAGGGAAAGTAAAATCTCATTCACTTTTATATGAATATTGGTCAAATTCTATTGATCATGTACAGTCGGGATGTATGGAAAGTGTGAGCCGCCGAGGGGGATCTTTTTCCCGTCTGTCGACTCACATTGAGTCCCGGTCTGAAAGTCCTCCTGTCTCGGCTTCTGCTCGCTCACTAAGCTCAGAATGAAAAACTGCTGTCTAGTGAATGGAGAGGAGAAAGTAAAATCTCAGCCAATTTAATAAAAGTGTTTGTCAAATTCTAATGTTCATCAACAATCTGGGTGTATGAAAGTGGCCGAGGGAGATCTTTTTCCCTTCTGTGGACTCACACTGAGTATGGTATCTGAAAGTCTTCGTGTATCCGCTTCTGCTCTCTCATTAAGCTCACAATTAACGACTGCTGTCTCATGTGAAAGGAGAGACCTTCTTTAGAGGCTGCATTTCAGACCAGTGTGTGAAAAAGCCCGAAAATCCACGTATCGCTGCTCAATATCTAATGTTTATCAACTTTCATTTCATGAATAAACAAAATAGACAGCAGTCTGAGGCCAGTGAGTCAACATCTGCGTTTTACTTCTTTCTGTCGCTGATAAAGCTCACAATTAACAAATGCTGTCTCCAGCGAAAGGAGAGGAGAAAATGACAATTCAGCCACTTTAATATGAATGTTTGTTGAATTCGAATGGTTGTGAATGATCTGGGTGTATGGAAACGGTCAGCGGCCGACCGGGATATTTTCCCTTCTGAGGACTCACAGTGAGTCCCGCGTCTGAAAGTCCTCCTGTTTCGGCTTCTGCTCGCTCATTAAGCTCAGAATTATCAAATGCTGTCTCCAGTGAACGGAGAAGATAAGATGAGATTTCAGCCACTTTACTATGAATATTGGTCCAATTCTAATTTTCAGGAACTGTAGGGATGGATGGAAACAGTCCGTGACCGAGGGGAAACATTTTCCAGTCTGTGAGCTCACAGTGAGTACCGCGTCTGAAAGTCTTGCTGTCTCGGATTCTGCTCACGGTGATTCCCGCGTCTGAAAGTCCTCCTGTCTCGGCTTCTGCTCACAGCGAGTACCGGTTCTGAAGGTCCTTCCTGTCTCGGCTTCTGCTCGCTCATTAAACTCAGAATGAAAAACTGCTGTCTAGTGAAAGGAGAGGGGAAAGTAAAATCTCATTCACTTTTTATATGAATATTGGTCAAATTCTATTGATCATGTACAGTCGGGATGTATGGAAAGTGTGAGCCGCCGAGGGGGATCTTTTTCCCGTCTGTCGACTCACATTGAGTCCCGCGTCTGAAAGTCCTCCTGTCTCGGCTTCTGCTCGCTCACTAAGCTCAGAATGAAAAACTGCTGTCTAGTGAATGGAGAGGAGAAAGTAAAATCTCAGCCAATTTAATAAAAGTGTTTGTCAAATTCTAATGTTCATCAACAATCTGGGTGTATGAAAGTGGCCGAGGGAGATCTTTTTCCCTTCTGTGGACTCACACTGAGTATGGTATCTGAAAGTCTTCGTGTATCCGCTTCTGCTCTCTCATTAAGCTCACAATTAACGACTGCTGTCTCATGTGAAAGGAGAGACCTTCTTTAGAGGCTGCATTTCAGACCAGTGTGTGGAAAAAGCCCGAAAATCCACGTATCGCTGCTCAATATCTAATGTTTATCAACTTTCATTTCATGAATAAACAAAATAGACAGCAGTCTGAGGCCAGTGAGTCAACATCTGCGTTTTACTTCTTTCTGTCGCTGATAAAGCTCACAATTAACAAATGCTGTCTCCAGCGAAAGGAGAGGAGAAAATGACAATTCAGCCACTTTAATATGAATGTTTGTTGAATTCGAATGGTTGTGAATGATCTGGGTGTATGGAAACGGTCAGCGGCCGACCGGGATATTTTCCCTTCTGAGGACTCACAGTGAGTCCCGCGTCTGAAATTCCTCCTGTCTCGACTTCTGCTCACAGTGATTCCCGCGTCTGACAGTGCGCCTGTCTCGGCTTCTGCTCACAGCGAGTCCGGTTCTGAAGGTCCTTCCTGTCTCGGCTTCTGCTCGCTCATTAAACTCAGAATGAAAAACTGCTGTCTAGTGAAAGGAGAGGGGAAAGTAAAATCTCATTCACTTTACTATGAATATTGGTCCAATTCTAATTTTCAGTAACTGTAGGGATGGATGGAAACAGTCCATGACCGAGGGGAAACATTTTCCAGTCTGTGAGCTCACAGTGAGTACCGCGTCTGAAAGTCTTGCTGTCTCGGATTCTGCTCACGGTGATTCCCGCGTCTGAAAGTCCTCCTGTCTCGGCTTCTGCTCACAGCGAGTACCGGTTCTGAAGGTCCTTCCTGTCTCGGCTTCTGCTCGCTCATTAAACTCAGAATGAAAAACTGCTGTCTCCAGCGAAAGGAGAGGAGAAAATGACAATTCAGCCACTTTAATATGAATGTTTGTTGAATTCGAATGGTTGTGAATGATCTGGGTGTATGGAAACGGTCAGCGGCCGACCGGGATACTTTCCCTTCTGAGGACTCACAGTGAGTCCCGCGTCTGAAAGTCCTCCTGTTTCGGCTTCTGCTCGCTCATTAAGCTCAGAATTATCAAATGCTGTCTCCAGTGAACAGAGAAGATAAGATGAGATTTCAGCCACTTTACTATGAATATTGGTCCAATTCTAATTTTCAGGAACTGTAGGGATGGATGGAAACAGTCCGTGACCGAGGGGAAACATTTTCCAGTCTGTGAGCTCACAGTGAGTACCGCGTCTGAAAGTCCTCCTGTCTCGGCTTCTGCTCACAGCGAGTACCGGTTCTGAAGGTCCTTCCTGTCTCGGCTTCTGCTCGCTCATTAAACTCAGAATGAAAAACTGCTGTCTAGTGAAAGGAGAGGGGAAAGTAAAATCTCATTCACTTTTATATGAATATTGGTCAAATTCTATTGATCATGTACAGTCGGGATGTATGGAAAGTGTGAGCCGCCGAGGGGGATCTTTTTCCCGTCTGTCGACTCACATTGAGTCCCGCGTCTGAAAGTCCTCCTGTCTCGGCTTCTGCTCGCTCATTAAGCTCAGAATTATCAAATGCTGTCTCCAGTGAACGGAGAAGATAAGATGAGATTTCAGCCACTTTACTATGAATATTGGTCCAATTCTAATTTTCAGGAACTGTAGGGATGGATGGAAACAGTCCGTGACCGAGGGGAAACATTTTCCAGTCTGTGAGCTCACAGTGAATACCGCGTCTGAAAGTCTTGCTGTCTCGGATTCTGCTCACGGTGATTCCCGCGTCTGAAAGTCCTCCTGTCTCGGCTTCTGCTCACAGCGAGTACCGGTTCTGAACGTCCTCCCTGTCTCGGCTTCTGCTCGCTCATTAAACTCAGAATGAAAAACTGCTGTCTAGTGAAAGGAGAGGGGAAAGTAAAATCTCATTCACTTCTATATGAATATTGGTCAAATTCTATTGATCATGTACAGTCGGGATGTATGGAAAGTGTGAGCCGCCGAGGGGATCTTTTTCCCGTCTGTCGACTCACATTGAGTCCCGCGTCTGAAAGTCCTCCTGTCTCGGCTTCTGCTCGCTCATTAAGCTCAGAATTATCAAATGTTGTCTCCAGTGAACGGAGAAGAGAAGATGAGATTTCAGCCACTTTACTATGAATATTGGTCCAATTCTAATTTTCATGAACTGTAGGGATGGATGGAAACAGTCCGTGACCGAGGGGAAACATTTTCCCGTCTGTGAACTCACAGTGAGTCCCGCGTCTGAAAGTCTTGCTGTCTCGGATTCTGCTCACGGTGATTCCCGCGTCTGAAAGTCCTCCTGTCTCGGCTTCTGCTCGCTCACTAAATTCAGAATGAAAAACTGCTGTCTAGTGAATGGAGAGGAGAAAGTAAAATCTCAGCCAATTTAATAAAAGTGTTTGTCAAATTCTAATGTTCATCAACAATCTGGGTGTATGAAAGTGGCCGAGGGAGATCTTTTTCCCTTCTGTGGACTCACACTGAGTATGGTATCTGAAAGTCTTCGTGTATCCGCTTCTGCTCTCTCATTAAGCTCACAATTAACGACTGCTGTCTCATGTGAAAGGAGAGACCTTCTTTAGAGGCTGCATTTCAGACCAGTGTGTGGAAAAAGCCCGAAAATCCACGTATCGCTGCTCAATATCTAATGTTTATCAACTTTCATTTCATGAATAAACAAAATAGACAGCAGTCTGAGGCCAGTGAGTCAACATCTGCGTTTTACTTCTTTCTGTCGCTGATAAAGCTCACATTAACAAATGCTGTCTCCAGCGAAAGGAGAGGAGAAAATGACAATTCAGCCACTTTAATATGAATGTTTGTTGAATTCGAATGGTTGTGAATGATCTGGGTGTATGGAAACGGTCAGCGGCCGACCGGGATATTTTCCTTCTGAGGACTCACAGTGAGTCCCGCGTCTGAAAGTCCTCCTGTCTCGGCTTCTGCTCACAGCGAGTACCGGTTCTGAAGGTCCTTCCTGTCTCGGCTTCTGCTCGCTCATTAAACTCAGAATGAAAAACTGCTGTCTCCAGCGAAAGGAGAGGAGAAAATGACAATTCAGCCACTTTAATATGAATGTTTGTTGAATTCGAATGGTTGTGAATGATCTGGGTGTGTGGAAACGGTCAGCGGCCGACCGGGATATTTTCCCTTCTGAGGACTCACAGTGAGTCCCGCGTCTGAAAGTCCTCCTGTTTCGGCTTCTGCTCGCTCATTAAGCTCAGAATTATCAAATGCTGTCTCCAGTGAACGGAGAAGATAAGATGAGATTTCAGCCACTTTACTATGAATATTGGTCCAATTCTAATTTTCAGGAACTGTAGGGATGGATGGAAACAGTCCGTGACCGAGGGGAAACATTTTCCAGTCTGTGAGCTCACAGTGAGTACCGCGTCTGAAAGTCTTGCTGTCTCGGATTCTGCTCACGGTGATTCCCGCGTCTGAAAGTCCTCCTGTTTCGGCTTCTGCTCGCTCATTAAGCTCAGAATTATCAAATGCTGTCTCCAGTGAACGGAGAAGATAAGATGAGATTTCAGCCACTTTACTATGAATATTGGTCCAATTCTAATTTTCAGGAACTGTAGGGATGGATGGAAACAGTCCGTGACCGAGGGGAAACATTTTCCAGTCTGTGAGCTCACAGTGAGTACCGCGTCTGAAAGTCCTCCTGTCTCGGCTCCTGCTCACAGCGAGTACCGGTTCTGAAGGTCCTTCCTGTCTCGGCTTCTGCTCGCTCATTAAACTCAGAATGAAAAACTGCTGTCTAGTGAAAGGAGAGGGGAAAGTAAAATCTCATTCACTTTTATATGAATATTGGTCAAATTCTATTGATCATGTACAGTCGGGATGTATGGAAAGTGTGAGCCGCCGAGGGGGATCTTTTTCCCGTCTGTGAACTCACAGTGAGTCCCGCGTCTGAAAGTCCTCCTGTTTCGGCTTCTGCTCGCTCATTAAGCTCAGAATTATCAAATGCTGTCTCCAGTGAACGGAGAAGAGAAGATGAGATTTCAGCCACTTTACTATGAATATTGGTCCAATTCTAATTTTCAGGAACTGTAGGGATGGATGGAAACAGTCCGTGACCGAGGGGAAACATTTTCCAGTCTGTGAGCTCACAGTGAGTACCGCGTCTGAAAGTCCTCCTGTCTCGGCTTCTGCTCACAGCGAGTACCGGTTCTGAAGGTCCTTCCTGTCTCGGCTTCTGCTCGCTCATTAAACTCAGAATGAAAAACTGCTGTCTAGTGAAAGGAGAGGGGAAAGTAAAATCTCATTCACTTTTATATGAATATTGGTCAAATTCTATTGATCATGTACAGTCGGGATGTATGGAAAGTGTGAGCCGCCGAGGGGGATCTTTTTCCCGTCTGTCCACTCACATTGAGTCCCGCGTCTGAAAGTCCTCCTGTCTCGGCTTCTGCTCACAGCGAGTACCGGTTCTGAAGGTCCTTCCTGTCTCGGCTTCTGCTCGCTCATTAAACTCAGAATGAAAAACTGCTGTCTCCAGCGAAAGGAGAGGAGAAAATGACAATTCAGCCACTTTAATATGAATGTTTGTTGAATTCGAATGGTTGTGAATGATCTGGGTGTATGGAAACGGTCAGCGGCCGACCGGGATATTTTCCCTTCTGAGGACTCACAGTGAGTCCCGCGTCTGAAAGTCCTCCTGTTTCGGCTTCTGCTCGCTCATTAAGCTCAGAATTATCAAATGCTGTCTCCAGTGAACGGAGAAGATAAGATGAGATTCAGCCACTTTACTATGAATATTGGTCCAATTCTAATTTTCAGGAACTGTAGGGATGGATGGAAACAGTCCGTGACCGAGGGAAACATTTTCCAGTCTGTGAGCTCACAGTGAGTACCGCGTCTGAAAGTCTTGCTGTCTCGGATTCTGCTCACGGTGATTCCCGCGTCTGAAAGTCCTCCTGTCTCGGCTTCTGCTCACAGCGAGTACCGGTTCTGAAGGTCCTTCCTGTCTCGGCTTCTGCTCGCTCATTAAACTCAGAATGAAAAACTGCTGTCTAGTGAAAGGAGAGGGGAAAGTAAAATCTCATTCACTTTTATATGAATATTGGTCAAATTCTATTGATCATGTACAGTCGGGATGTATGGAAAGTGTGAGAGGGGGATCTTTTTCCCGTCTGTCACTCACATTGAGTCCCGCGTCTGAAAGTCCTCCTGTCTCGGCTTCTGCTCGCTCACTAAGCTCAGAATGAAAAACTGCTGTCTAGTGAATGGAGAGGAGAAAGTAAAATCTCAGCCAATTTAATAAAAGTGTTTGTCAAATTCTAATGTTCATCAACAATCTGGGTGTATGAAAGTGGCCGAGGGAGATCTTTTTCCCTTCTGTGGACTCACACTGAGTATGGTATCTGAAAGTCTTCGTGTATCCGCTTCTGCTCTCTCATTAAGCTCACAATTAACGACTGCTGTCTCATGTGAAAGGAGAGACCTTCTTTAGAGGCTGCATTTCAGACCAGTGTGTGGAAAAAGCCCGAAAATCCACGTATCGCTGCTCAATATCTAATGTTTATCAACTTTCATTTCATGAATAAACAAAATAGACAGCAGTCTGAGGCCAGTGAGTCAACATCTGCGTTTTACTTCTTTCTGTCGCTGATAAAGCTCACAATTAACAAATGCTGTCTCCAGCGAAAGGAGAGGAGAAAATGACAATTCAGCCACTTTAATATGAATGTTTGTTGAATTCGAATGGTTGTGAATGATCTGGGTGTATGGAAACGGTCAGCGGCCGACCGGGATATTTTCCCTTCTGAGGACTCACAGTGAGTCCCGCGTCTGAAATTCCTCCTGTCTCGACTTCTGCTCACAGTGATTCCCGCGTCTGACAGTGCGCCTGTCTCGGCTTCTGCTCACAGCGAGTACCGGTTCTGAAGGTCCTTCCTGTCTCGGCTTCTGCTCGCTCATTAAACTCAGAATGAAAAACTGCTGTCTAGTGAAAGGAGAGGGGAAAGTAAAATCTCATTCACTTTTATATGAATATTGGTCAAATTCTATTGATCATGTACAGTCGGGATATGGAAAGTGTGAGCCGCCGAGGGGGATCTTTTTCCCGTCTGTCGACTCACATTGAGTCCCGCGTCTGAAAGTCCTCCTGTTTCGGCTTCTGCTCGCTCATTAAGCTCAGAATTATCAAATGCTGTCTCCAGTGAACGGAGAAGATAAGATGAGATTTCACCCACTTTACTATGAATATTGGTCCAATTCTAATTTCAGGAACTGTAGGGATGGATGGAAACAGTCCGTGACCGAGGGGAAACATTTTCCAGTCTGTGAGCTCACAGTGAGTACCGCGTCTGAAAGTCTTGCTGTCTCGGATTCTGCTCACGGTGATTCCCGGCGTCTGAAAGTCCTCCTGTCTCGGCTTCTGCTCACAGCGAGTACCGGTTCTGAAGGTCCTTCCTGTCTCGGCTTCTGCTCGCTCATTAAACTCAGAATGAAAAACTGCTGTCTAGTTGAAAGGAGAGGGGAAAAGTAAAATCTCATTCACTTTTATATGAATATTGGTCAAATTCTATTGATCATGTACAGTCGGGATGTATGGAAAGTGTGAGCCGCCGAGGGGGATCTTTTTTCCGTCTGTCGACTCACATTGAGTCCCGCGTCTGAAAGTCCTCCTGTCTCGGCTTCTGGGGCTCGCTCACTAAGCTCAGAATGTATCAAACTGCTGTCTAGTGAAAGGAGAGGGGAAAGTAAAATCTCATTCACTTTACTATGAATATTGGGTCCAATTCTAATTTTCAGATAACTGTAGGGATGGGATGGAAACAGTCCATGACCGAGGGGAAACATTTTTCCAGTCTGTGAGCTCACAGTGAGTACCGCGTTCTGAAAGTCTTGCTGTCTCGGATTCTGCTCACGGTGATTCCCGCGTCTGAAAGTCCTCCTGTCTCGGCTTCTGCTCGCTCACTAAGCTCAGAATGAAAAACTGCTGTCTAGTGAATGGAGAGGAGAAAGTAAAATCTCAGCCAATTTAATAAAAGTGTTTGTCAAATTCTAATGTTCATCAACAATCTGGGTGTATGAAAGTGGCCGAGGGAGATCTTTTTCCCTTCTGTGGACTCACACTGAGTATGGTATCTGAAAGTCTTCGTGTATCCGCTTCTGCTCTCTCATTAAGCTCACAATTAACGACTGCTGTCTCATGTGAAAGGAGAGACCTTCTTTAGAGGCTGCATTTCAGACCAGTGTGTGAAAAAGCCCGAAAATCCACGTATCGCTGCTCAATATCTAATGTTTATCAACTTTCATTTCATGAATAAACAAAATAGACAGCAGTCTGAGGCCAGTGAGTCAACATCTGCGTTTTACTTCTTTCTGTCGCTGATAAAGCTCACAATTAACAAATGCTGTCTCCAGCGAAAGGAGAGGAGAAAATGACAATTCAGCCACTTTAATATGAATGTTTGTTGAATTCGAATGGTTGTGAATGATCTGGGTGTATGGAAACGGTCAGCGGCCGACCGGGATATTTTCCCTTCTGAGGACTCACAGTGAGTCCCGCGTCTGAAATTCCTCCTGTCTCGACTTCTGCTCGCTCATTAAGCTCAGAATTATCAAATGCTGTCTCCAGTGAACGGAGAAGATAAGATGAGATTTCAGCCACTTTACTATGAATATTGGTCCAATTCTAATTTTCAGGAACTGTAGGGATGGATGGAAACAGTCCGTGACCGAGGGGAAACATTTTCCAGTCTGTGAGCTCACAGTGAGTACCGCGTCTGAAAGTCCTCCTGTCTCGGCTTCTGCTCACAGCGAGTACCGGTTCTGAAGGTCCTTCCTGTCTCGGCTTCTGCTCGCTCATTAAGCTCAGAATTATCAAATGCTGTCTCCAGTGAACGGAGAAGATAAGATGAGATTTCAGCCACTTTACTATGAATATTGGTCCAATTCCAATTTTCAGGAACTGTAGGGATGGATGGAAACAGTCCGTGACCGAGGGGAAACATTTTCCAGTCTGTGAGCTCACAGTGAGTACCGCGTCTGAAAGTCTTGCTGTCTCGGATTCTGCTCACGGTGATTCCCGCGTCTGAAAGTCCTCCTGTCTCGGCTTCTGCTCACAGCGAGTACCGGTTCTGAAGGTCCTTCCTGTCTCGGCTTCTGCTCGCTCATTAAACTCAGAATGAAAAACTGCTGTCTAGTGAAAGGAGAGGGGAAAGTAAAATCTCATTCACTTTTATATGAATATTGGTCAAATTCTATTGATCATGTACAGTCGGGATGTATGGAAAGTGTGAGCCGCCGAGGGGGATCTTTTTCCCGTCTGTCGACTCACATTGAGTCCCGCGTCTGAAAGTCCTCCTGTCTCGGCTTCTGCTCGCTCACTAAGCTCAGAATGAAAAACTGCTGTCTAGTGAAAGGAGAGAAAGTAAAATCTCATTCACTTTACTATGAATATTGGTCCAATTCTAATTTTCAGTAACTGTAGGGATGGATGGAAACAGTCCATGACCGAGGGGAAACATTTTCCAGTCTGTGAGCTCACAGTGAGTACCGCGTCTGAAAGTCTTGCTGTCTCGGATTCTGCTCACGGTGATTCCCGCGTCTGAAAGTCCTCCTGTCTCGGCTTCTGCTCACAGCGAGTACCGGTTCTGAAGGTCCTTCCTGTCTCGGCTTCTGCTCGCTCATTAAACTCAGAATGAAAAACTGCTGTCTCCAGCGAAAGGAGAGGAGAAAATGACAATTCAGCCACTTTAATATGAATGTTTGTTGAATTCGAATGGTTGTGAATGATCTGGGTGTATGGAAACGGTCAGCGGCCGACCGGGATATTTTCCCTTCTGAGGACTCACAGTGAGTCCCGCGTCTGAAAGTCCTCCTGTCTCGGCTTTCTGCTCACAGCGAGTACCGGTTCTGAAGGTCCTTCCTGTCTCGGCTTCTGCTCGCTCATTAAACTCAGAATGAAAAACTGCTGTCTCCAGCGAAAGGAGAGGAGAAAATGACAATTCAGCCACTTTAATATGAATGTTTGTTGAATTCGAATGGTTGTGAATGATCTGGGTGTATGGAAACGGTCAGCGCCGACCGGGATTTTTCCCTTCTGAGGACTCACAGTGAGTCCCGCGTCTGAAAGTCCTCCTGTTTCGGCTTCTGCTCGCTCATTAAGCTCAGAATTATCAAATGCTGTCTCCAGTGAACGGAGAAGATAAGATGAGATTTCAGCCACTTTACTATGAATATTGGTCCAATTCTAATTTTCAGGAACTGTAGGGATGGATGGAAACAGTCCGTGACCGAGGGGAAACATTTTCCAGTCTGTGAGCTCACAGTGAGTACCGCGTCTGAAAGTCTTGCTGTCTCGGATTCTGCTCACGGTGATTCCCGCGTCTGAAAGTCCTCCTGTCTCGGCTTCTGCTCACAGCGAGTACCGGTTCTGAAGGTCCTTCCTGTCTCGGCTTCTGCTCGCTCATTAAACTCAGAATGAAAAACTGCTGTCTAGTGAAAGGAGAGGGGAAAGTAAAATCTCATTCACTTTTATATGAATATTGGTCAAATTCTATTGATCATGTACAGTCGGGATGTATGGAAAGTGTGAGCCGCCGAGGGGGATCTTTTCCCGTCTGTCCACTCACATGAGTCCCGCGTCTGAAAGTCCTCCTGTCTCGGCTTCTGCTCGCTCACTAAGCTCAGAATGAAAAACTGCTGTCTAGTGAATGGAGAGGAGAAAGTAAAATCTCAGCCAATTTAATAAAAGTGTTTGTCAAATTCTAATGTTCATCAACAATCTGGGTGTATGAAAGTGGCCGAGGGAGATCTTTTTCCCTTCTGTGGACTCACACTGAGTATGGTATCTGAAAGTCTTCGTGTATCCGCTTCTGCTCTCTCATTAAGCTCACAATTAACGACTGCTGTCTCATGTGAAAGGAGAGACCTTCTTTAGAGGCTGCATTTCAGACCAGTGTGTGGAAAAAGCCCGAAAATCCACGTATCGCTGCTCAATATCTAATGTTTATCAACTTTCATTTCATGAATAAACAAAATAGACAGCAGTCTGAGGCCAGTGAGTCAACATCTGCGTTTTACTTCTTTCTGTCGCTGATAAAGCTCACAATTAACAAATGCTGTCTCCAGCGAAAGGAGAGGAGAAAATGACAATTCAGCCACTTTAATATGAATGTTTGTTGAATTCGAATGGTTGTGAATGATCTGGGTGTATGGAAACGGTCAGCGGCCGACCGGGATATTTTCCCTTCTGAGGACTCACAGTGAGTCCCGCGTCTGAAAGTCCTCCTGTTTCGGCTTCTGCTCGCTCATTAAGCTCAGAATTATCAAATCTGTCTCCAGTGAACGGAGAAGATAAGATGAGATTTCAGCCACTTTACTATGAATATTGGTCCAATTCTAATTTTCAGGAACTGTAGGGATGGATGGAAACAGTCCGTGACCGAGGGGAAACATTTTCCAGTCTGTGAGCTCACAGTGAGTACCGCGTCTGAAAGTCTTGCTGTCTCGGATTCTGCTCACGGTGATTCCCGCGTCTGAAAGTCCTCCTGTCTCGGCTTCTGCTCACAGCGAGTACCGGTTCTGAAGGTCCTTCCTGTCTCGGCTTCTGCTCGCTCATTAAACTCAGAATGAAAAACTGCTGTCTAGTGAAAGGAGAGGGGAAAGTAAAATCTCATTCACTTTTATATGAATATTGGTCAAATTCTATTGATCATGTACAGTCGGGATGTATGGAAAGTGTGAGCCGCCGAGGGGGATCTTTTTCCCGTCTGTCCACTCACATTGAGTCCCGCGTCTGAAAGTCCTCCTGTCTCGGCTTCTGCTCGCTCACTAAGCTCAGAATGAAAAACTGCTGTCTAGTGAATGGAGAGGAGAAAGTAAAATCTCAGCCAATTTAATAAAAGTGTTTGTCAAATTCTAATGTTCATCAACAATCTGGGTGTATGAAAGTGGCCGAGGGAGATCTTTTTCCCTTCTGTGGACTCACACTGAGTATGGTATCTGAAAGTCTTCGTGTATCCGCTTCTGCTCTCTCATTAAGCTCACAATTAACGACTGCTGTCTCATGTGAAAGGAGAGACCTTCTTTAGAGGCTGCATTTCAGACCAGTGTGTGGAAAAAGCCCGAAAATCCACGTATCGCTGCTCAATATCTAATGTTTATCAACTTTCATTTCATGAATAAACAAAATAGACAGCAGTCTGAGGCCAGTGAGTCAACATCTGCGTTTTACTTCTTTCTGTCGCTGATAAAGCTCACAATTAACAAATGCTGTCTCCAGCGAAAGGAGAGGAGAAAATGACAATTCAGCCACTTTAATATGAATGTTTGTTGAATTCGAATGGTTGTGAATGATCTGGGTGTATGGAAACGGTCAGCGGCCGACCGGGATTTTCCCTTCTGAGGACTCACAGTGAGTCCCGCGTCTGAAATTCCTCCTGTCTCGACTTCTGCTCACAGTGATTCCCGCGTCTGACAGTGCGCCTGTCTCGGCTTCTGCTCACAGCGAGTACCGGTTCTGAAGGTCCTTCCTGTCTCGGCTTCTGCTCGCTCATTAAACTCAGAATGAAAAACTGCTGTCTAGTGAAAGGAGAGGGGAAAGTAAAATCTCATTCACTTTATATGAATATTGGTCAAATTCTATTGATCATGTACAGTCGGGATGTATGGAAAGTGTGAGCCGCCGAGGGGGATCTTTTTCCCGTCTGTCGACTCACATTGAGTCCCGCGTCTGAAAGTCCTCCTGTCTCGGCTTCTGCTCGCTCATTAAGCTCAGAATTATCAAATGCTGTCTCCAGTGAACGGAGAAGAGAAGATGAGATTTCAGCCACTTTACTATGAATATTGGTCCAATTCTAATTTTCATGAACTGTAGGGATGGATGGAAACAGTCCGTGACCGAGGGGAAACATTTTCCGTCTGTGAACTCACAGTGAGTCCCGCGTCTGAAAGTCTTGCTGTCTCGGATTCTGCTCACGGTGATTCCCGCGTCTGAAAGTCCTCCTGTCTCGGCTTCTGCTCGCTCACTAAGCTCAGAATGAAAAACTGCTGTCTAGTGAATGGAGAGGAGAAAGTAAAATCTCAGCCAATTTAATAAAGTGTTTGTCAAATTCTAATGTTCATCAACAATCTGGGTGTATGAAAGTGGCCGAGGGAGATCTTTTTCCCTTCTGTGGACTCACACTGAGTATGGTATCTGAAAGTCTTCGTGTATCCGCTTCTGCTCTCTCATTAAGCTCACAATTAACGACTGCTGTCTCATGTGAAAGGAGAGACCTTCTTTAGAGGCTGCATTTCAGACCAGTGTGTGGAAAAAGCCCGAAAATCCACGTATCGCTGCTCAATATCTAATGTTTATCAACTTTCATTTCATGAATAAACAAAATAGACAGCAGTCTGAGGCCAGTGAGTCAACATCTGCGTTTTACTTCTTTCTGTCGCTGATAAAGCTCACAATTAACAAATGCTGTCTCCAGCGAAAGGAGAGGAGAAAATGACAATTCAGCCACTTTAATATGAATGTTTGTTGAATTCGAATGGTTGTGAATGATCTGGGTGTATGGAAACGGTCAGCGGCCGACCGGGATATTTTCCCTTCTGAGGACTCACAGTGAGTCCCTCTGAAATTCCTCCTGTCTCGACTTCTGCTCACAGTGATTCCTCTGACAGTGCGCCTGTCTCGGCTTCTGCTCACAGCGAGTACCGGTTCTGAAGGTCCTTCCTGTCTCGGCTTCTGCTCGCTCATTAAACTCAGAATGAAAAACTGCTGTCTAGTGAAAGGAGAGGGGAAAGTAAAATCTCATTCACTTTTATATGAATATTGGTCAAATTCTATTGATCATGTACAGTCGGGATGTATGGAAAGTGTGAGCCGCCGAGGGGGATCTTTTTCCCGTCTGTCGACTCACATTGAGTCCCGCGTCTGAAAGTCCTCCTGTTTCGGCTTCTGCTCGCTCATTAAGCTCAGAATTATCAAATGCTGTCTCCAGTGAACGGAGAAGATAAGATGAGATTTCAGCCACTTTACTATGAATATTGGTCCAATTCTAATTTTCAGGAACTGTAGGGATGGATGGAAACAGTCCGTGACCGAGGGGAAACATTTTCCAGTCTGTGAGCTCACAGTGAGTACCGCGTCTGAAAGTCTTGCTGTCTCGGATTCTGCTCACGGTGATTCCCGCGTCTGAAAGTCCTCCTGTCTCGGCTTCTGCTCACAGCGAGTACCGGTTCTGAAGGTCCTTCCTGTCTCGGCTTCTGCTCGCTCATTAAACTCAGAATGAAAAACTGCTGTCTAGTGAAAGGAGAGGGGAAAGTAAAATCTCATTCACTTTTATATGAATATTGGTCAAATTCTATTGATCATGTACAGTCGGGATGTATGGAAAGTGTGAGCCGCCGAGGGGGATCTTTTTCCCGTCTGTCCACTCACATTGAGTCCCGCGTCTGAAAGTCCTCCTGTCTCGGCTTCTGCTCGCTCACTAAGCTCAGAATGAAAAACTGCTGTCTAGTGAATGGAGAGGAGAAAGTAAAATCTCAGCCAATTTAATAAAAGTGTTTGTCAAATTCTAATGTTCATCAACAATCTGGGTGTATGAAAGTGGCCGAGGGAGATCTTTTTCCCTTCTGTGGACTCACACTGAGTATGGTATCTGAAAGTCTTCGTGTATCCGCTTCTGCTCTCTCATTAAGCTCACAATTAACGACTGCTGTCTCATGTGAAAGGAGAGACCTTCTTTAGAGGCTGCATTTCAGACCAGTGTGTGGAAAAAGCCCGAAAATCCACGTATCGCTGCTCAATATCTAATGTTTATCAACTTTCATTTCATGAATAAACAAAATAGACAGCAGTCTGAGGCCAGTGAGTCAACATCTGCGTTTTACTTCTTTCTGTCGCTGATAAAGCTCACAATTAACAAATGCTGTCTCCAGCGAAAGGAGAGGAGAAAATGACAATTCAGCCACTTTAATATGAATGTTTGTTGAATTCGAATGGTTGTGAATGATCTGGGTGTATGGAAACGGTCAGCGGCCGACCGGGATATTTTCCCTTCTGAGGACTCACAGTGAGTCCCGCGTCTGAAATTCCTCCTGTCTCGACTTCTGCTCACAGTGATTCCCGCGTCTGACAGTGCGCCTGTCTCGGCTTCTGCTCACAGCGAGTACCGGTTCTGAAGGTCCTTCCTGTCTCGGCTTCTGCTCGCTCATTAAACTCAGAATGAAAAACTGCTGTCTAGTGAAAGGAGAGGGGAAAGTAAAATCTCATTCACTTTTATATGAATATTGGTCAAATTCTATTGATCATGTACAGTCGGGATGTATGGAAAGTGTGAGCCGCCGAGGGGATCTTTTTCCCGTCTGTCGACTCACATTGAGTCCCGCGTCTGAAAGTCCTCCTGTTTCGGCTTCTGCTCGCTCATTAAGCTCAGAATTATCAAATGCTGTCTCCAGTGAACGGAGAAGATAAGATGAGATTTCAGCCACTTTACTATGAATATTGGTCCAATTCTAATTTTCAGGAACTGTAGGGATGGATGGAAACAGTCCGTGACCGAGGGGAAACATTTTCCAGTCTGTGAGCTCACAGTGAGTACCGCGTCTGAAAGTCTTGCTGTCTCGGATTCTGCTCACGGTGATTCCCCGCGTCTGAAAGTCCTCCTGTCTCGGCTTCTGCTCACAGCGAGTACCGGTTCTGAAGGTCCTTCCTGTCTCGGCTTCTGCTCGCTCATTAAACTCAGAATGAAAAACTGCTGTCTAGTGAAAGGAGAGGGGAAAGTAAAATCTCATTCACTTTTATATGAATATTGGTCAAATTCTATTGATCATGTACAGTCGGGATGTATGGAAAGTGTGAGCCGCCGAGGGGGATCTTTTTCCCGTCTGTCGACTCACATTGAGTCCCGCGTCTGAAAGTCCTCCTGTCTCGGCTTCTGCTCGCTCACTAAGCTCAGAATGAAAAACTGCTGTCTAGTGAATGGAGAGGAGAAAGTAAAATCTCAGCCAATTTAATAAAAGTGTTTGTCAAATTCTAATGTTCATCAACAATCTGGGTGTATGAAAGTGGCCGAGGGAGATCTTTTTCCCTTCTGTGGACTCACACTGAGTATGGTATCTGAAAGTCTTCGTGTATCCGCTTCTGCTCTCTCATTAAGCTCACAATTAACGACTGCTGTCTCATGTGAAAGGAGAGACCTTCTTTAGAGCTGCATTTCAGACCAGTGTGTGAAAAAGCCCGAAAATCCACGTATCGCTGCTCAATATCTAATGTTTATCAACTTTCATTTGAATAAACAAAATAGACAGCAGTCTGAGGCCAGTGAGTCAACATCTGCGTTTTACTTCTTTCTGTCGCTGATAAAGCTCACAATTAACAAATGCTGTCTCCAGCGAAAGGAGAGGAGAAAATGACAATTCAGCCACTTTAATATGAATGTTTGTTGAATTCGAATGGTTGTGAATGATCTGGGTGTATGGAAACGGTCAGCGGCCGACCGGATATTTTCCCTTCTGAGGACTCACAGTGAGTCCCGCGTCTGAAATTCCTCCTGTCTCGACTTCTGCTCGCTCATTAAGCTCAGAATTATCAAATGCTGTCTCCAGTGAACGCAGCCACTTTACTATGAATATTGGTCCAATTCTAATTTTCAGGAACTGTAGGGATGGATGGAAACAGTCCGTGACCGAGGGGAAACATTTTCCAGTCTGTGAGCTCACAGTGAGTACCGCGTCTGAAAGTCCTCCTGTCTCGGCTTCTGCTCACAGCGAGTACCGGTTCTGAAGGTCCTTCCTGTCTCGGCTTCTGCTCGCTCATTAAACTCAGAATGAAAAACTGCTGTCTAGTGAAAGGAGAGGGGAAAGTAAAATCTCATTCACTTTTATATGAATATTGGTCAAATTCTATTGATCATGTACAGTCGGGATGTATGGAAAGTGTGAGCCGCCGAGGGGGATCTTTTTCCCGTCTGTCTCACATTGAGTCCCGCGTCTGAAAGTCCTCCTGTCTCGGCTTCTGCTCGCTCATTAAGCTCAGAATTATCAAATGCTGTCTCCAGTGAACGGAGAAGATAAGATGAGATTTCAGCCACTTTACTATGAATATTGGTCCAATTCTAATTTTCAGGAACTGTAGGGATGGATGGAAACAGTCCGTGACCGAGGGGAAACATTTTCCAGTCTGTGAGCTCACAGTGAGTACCGCGTCTGAAAGTCTTGCTGTCTCGATTCTGCTCACGGTGATTCCCGCGTCTGAAAGTCCTCCTGTCTCGGCTTCTGCTCACAGCGAGTACCGGTTCTGAAGGTCCTTCCTGTCTCGGCTTCTGCTCGCTCATTAAACTCAGAATGAAAAACTGCTGTCTAGTGAAAGGAGAGGGGAAAGTAAAATCTCATTCACTTTTATATGAATATTGGTCAAATTCTATTGATCATGTACAGTCGGGATGTATGGAAAGTGTGAGCCGCCGAGGGGGATCTTTTTCCCGTCTGTCGACTCACATTGAGTCCCGCGTCTGAAAGTCCTCCTGTCTCGGCTTCTGCTCGCTCATAAGCTCAGAATGAAAAACTGCTGTCTAGTGAAAGGAGAGAAAGTAAAAATCTCATTCACTTTACTATGAATATTGGTCCAATTCTAATTTTCAGTAACTGTAGGGATGGATGGAAACAGTCCATGACCGAGGGGAAACATTTTCCAGTCTGTGAGCTCACAGTGAGTACCGCGTCTGAAAGTCTTGCTGTCTCGGATTCTGCTCACGGTGATTCCCGCGTCTGAAAGTCCTCCTGTCTCGGCTTCTGCTCACAGCGAGTACCGGTTCTGAAGGTCCTTCCTGTCTCGGCTTCTGCTCGCTCATTAAACTCAGAATGAAAAACTGCTGTCTCCAGCGAAAGGAGAGGAGAAAATGACAATTCAGCCACTTTAATATGAATGTTTGTTGAATTCGAATGGTTGTGAATGATCTGGGTGTATGGAAACGGTCAGCGGCCGACCGGGATATTTTCCCTTCTGAGGACTCACAGTGAGTCCCGCGTCTGAAAGTCCTCCTGTCTCGGCTTCTGCTCACAGCGAGTACCGGTTCTGACCTTCCTGTCTCGGCTTCTGCTCGCTCATTAAACTCAGAATGAAAACTGCTGTCTAGCGAAAGGAGAGAGAAAAATGACAATTCAGCCACTTTAATATGAATGTTTGTTGAATTCGAATGGTTGTGAATGATCTGGGTGTATGGAAACGGTCAGCGGCCGACCGGGATATTTTCCCTTCTGAGGACTCACAGTGAGTCCCGCGTCTGAAAGTCCTCCTGTTTCGGCTTCTGCTCGCTCATTAAGCTCAGAATTATCAAATGCTGTCTCCAGTGAACGGAGAAGATAAGATGAGATTTCAGCCACTTTACTATGAATATTGGTCCAATTCTAATTTTCAGGAACTGTAGGGATGGATGGAAACAGTCCGTGACCGAGGGGAAACATTTTCCAGTCTGTGAGCTCACAGTGAGTACCGCGTCTGAAAGTCTTGCTGTCTCGGATTCTGCTCACGGTGATTCCCGCGTCTGAAAGTCCTCCTGTCTCGGCTTCTGCTCACAGCGAGTACCGGTTCTGAAGGTCCTTCCTGTCTCGGCTTCTGCTCGCTCTTAAACTCAGAATGAAAAACTGCTGTCTAGTGAAAGGAGAGGGGAAAGTAAAATCTCATTCACTTTTATATGAATATTGGTCAAATTCTATTGATCATGTACAGTCGGGATGTATGGAAAGTGTGAGCCGCCGAGGGGGATCTTTTTCCCGTCTGTCGACTCACATTGAGTCCCGCGTCTGAAAGTCCTCCTGTCTCGGCTTCTGCTCGCTCACTAAGCTCAGAATGAAAAACTGCTGTCTAGTGAATGGAGAGGAGAAAGTAAAATCTCAGCCAATTTAATAAAAGTGTTTGTCAAATTCTAATGTTCATCAACAATCTGGGTGTATGAAGTGGCCGAGGGAGATCTTTTTCCCTTCTGTGGACTCACACTGAGTATGGTATCTGAAAGTCTTCGTGTATCCGCTTCTGCTCTCTCATTAAGCTCACAATTAACGACTGCTGTCTCATGTGAAAGGAGAGACCTTCTTTAGAGGCTGCATTTCAGACCAGTGTGTGGAAAAGCCCGAAAATCCACGTATCGCTGCTCAATATCTAATGTTTATCAACTTTCATTTCATGAATAAACAAAATAGACAGCAGTCTGAGGCCAGTGAGTCAACATCTGCGTTTTACTTCTTTCTGTCGCTGATAAAGCTCACAATTAACAAATGCTGTCTCCAGCGAAAGAGAGGAGAAAATGACAATTCAGCCACTTTAATATGAATGTTTGTTGAATTCGAATGGTTGTGAATGATCTGGGTGTATGGAACGGTCAGCGGCCGACCGGGATATTTTCCCTTCTGAGGACTCACAGTGAGTCCCGCGTCTGAAATTCCTCCTGTCTCGCTGCTCACAGTGATTCCCGCGTCTGACAGTGCGCCTGTCTCGGCTTCTGCTCACAGCGAGTACCGGTTCTGAAGGTCCTTCCTGTCTCGGCTTCTGCTCGCTCATTAAACTCAGAATGAAAAACTGCTGTCTAGTGAAAGGAGAGGGGAAAGTAAAATCTCATTCACTTTTATATGAATATTGGTCAAATTCTATTGATCATGTACAGTCGGGATGTATGGAAAGTGTGAGCCGCCGAGGGGGATCTTTTCCGTCTGTCGACTCACATTGAGTCCCGCGTCTGAAAGTCCTCCTGTTTCGGCTTCTGCTCGCTCATTAAGCTCAGAATTATCAAATGCTGTCTCCAGTGAACGGAGAAGATAAGATGAGATTTCAGCCACTTTACTATGAATATTGGTCCAATTCTAATTTTCAGGAACTGTAGGGATGGATGGAAACAGTCCGTGACCGAGGGGAAACATTTTCCAGTCTGTGAGCTCACAGTGAGTACCGCGTCTGAAAGTCTTGCTGTCTCGGATTCTGCTCACGGTGATTCCCGGCGTCTGAAAGTCCTCCTGTCTCGGCTTCTGCTCACAGCGAGTACCGGTTCTGAAGTCCTCCCTGTCTCGGCTTCTGCTCGCTCATTAAACTCAGAATGAAAAACTGCTGTCTAGTGAAAGGAGAGGGGAAAGTAAAATCTCATTCACTTCTATATGAATATTGGTCAAATTCTATTGATCATGTACAGTCGGGATGTATGGAAAGTGTGAGCCGCCGAGGGGGATCTTTTTCCCGTCTGTCGACTCACATTGAGTCCCGCGTCTGAAAGTCCTCCTGTCTCGGCTTCTGCTCGCTCATTAAGCTCAGAATTATCAAATGTTGTCTCCAGTGAACGGAGAAGAGAAGATGAGATTTCAGCCACTTTACTATGAATATTGGTCCAATTCTAATTTTCATGAACTGTAGGGATGGATGGAAACAGTCCGTGACCGAGGGGAAACATTTTCCCGTCTGTGAACTCACAGTGAGTCCCGCGTCTGAAAGTCTTGCTGTCTCGGATTCTGCTCACGGTGATTCCCGCGTCTGAAAGTCCTCCTGTCTCGGCTTCTGCTCGCTCACTAAGTTCAGAATGAAAAACTGCTGTCTAGTGAATGGAGAGGAGAAAGTAAAATCTCAGCCAATTTAATAAAAGTGTTTGTCAAATTCTAATGTTCATCAACAATCTGGGTGTATGAAAGTGGCCGAGGGAGATCTTTTTCCCTTCTGTGGACTCACACTGAGTATGGTATCTGAAAGTCTTCGTGTATCCGCTTCTGCTCTCTCATTAAGCTCACAATTAACGACTGCTGTCTCATGTGAAAGGAGAGACCTTCTTTAGAGGCTGCATTTCAGACCAGTGTGTGAAAAAGCCCGAAAATCCACGTATCGCTGCTCAATATCTAATGTTTATCAACTTTCATTTCATGAATAAACAAAATAGACAGCAGTCTGAGGCCAGTGAGTCAACATCTGCGTTTTACTTCTTTCTGTCGCTGATAAAGCTCACAATTAACAAATGCTGTCTCCAGCGAAAGGAGAGGAGAAAATGACAATTCAGCCACTTTAATATGAATGTTTGTTGAATTCGAATGGTTGTGAATGATCTGGGTGTATGGAAACGGTCAGCGGCCGACCGGATATTTTCCCTTCTGAGGACTCACAGTGAGTCCCGCGTCTGAAATTCCTCCTGTCTCGACTTCTGATTCCGCGTCTGACAGTGCGCCTGTCTCGGCTTCTGCTCACAGCGAGTACCGGTCTGAAGGTCCTTCCTGTCTCGGCTTCTGCTCGCTCATTAAACTCAGAATGAAAAACTGCTGTCTAGTGAAAGGAGAGGGGAAAGTAAAATCTCATTCACTTTTTATGAATATTGGTCAATTCTATTGATCATGTACAGTCGGGATGTATGGAAAGTGTGAGCCGCGAGGGGGATCTTTTTCCCGTCTGTCGACTCACATTGAGTCCCGCGTCTGAAAGTCCTCCTGTTCGGCTTCTGCTCGCTCATTAAGCTCAGAATTATCAAATGCTGTCTCCAGTGAACGGAGAAGATAAGATGAGATTTCAGCCACTTTACTATGAATATTGGTCCAATTCTAATTTTCAGGAACTGTAGGGATGGATGGAAACAGTCCGTGACCGAGGGGGAACATTTTCCAGTCTGTGAGCTCACAGTGAGTACCGCGTCTGAAAGTCTTGCTGTCTCGGATTC
>NW_026116081.1:0-35010 GCF_001640805.2 Lates calcarifer
AGGAAACTTTCATGTCCGTGTGGCTGAGTGCTTAGTTTGTCTTGTCCTGGTCAGATATAGCAGTATTAAGCCATTCTGAGCTGAATAAGCCTCAAAACGCTGGAAAACCGTTTATTCACACTCTCAGATTGCATACAGTGCACAAAAAGAGGGAAAGGCTCTCCGACAGGAAATTATGGTTTCAACCATAATGTTTGTTTACTAAATTGTAAAGTAAACAACTTTCATGTCCGTGTGGCTGAGTGCTTAGTTTGTCTTGTCCTGGTCAGATATAGCAGTATTAAGCCATTCTGAGCTGAATAAGCCTCAAAACGCTGGAAAACCGCTTATTCACGAATGAGCTTGCATACAGTGCACAAAAGAGGGAAAGGCTCCCGACAGGAAATTATGGTTTCAACCATAATGTTTGTTTACTAATATTGTAAAGTAAACAACTTTCATGTCCGTGTGGCTGAGTGCTTAGTTTGTCTTGTCCTGGTCAGATATAGCAGTATTAAGCCATTCTGAGCTGAATAAGCCTCAAAACGCTGGAAAACCGCTTATTCACCGAATGAGCTTGCATACAGTGCACAAAAGAGGGAAAGGCTCTCCGACAGGAAATTATGGTTTCAACCATAATGTTTGTTTATTATAATAGAAATTAGGAAACTTTCATGTCCGTGTGGCTGAGTGCTTAGTTTGTCTTGTCCTGGTCAGATATAGCAGTATTAAGCCATTCTGAGCTGAATAAGCCTCAAAACGCTGGGAAAACCGCTTATTCACACTCTCCAGATTGCATACAGTGCACAAAAGAGGGAAAGGCTCTCCCGACAGGAAATTATGGTTTCAACCATAATGTTTGTTTACTAATATTGTAAAGTAAACAACTTTCATGTCCGTGTGGCTGAGTGCTTAGTTTGTCTTGTCCTGGTCAGATATAGCAGTATTAAGCCATTCTGAGCTGAATAAGCCTCAAAACGCTGGGAAAACCGCTTATTCACCGAATGAGCTTGCATACAGTGCACAAAAGAGGGAAAGGCTCTCCCGACAGGAAATTATGGTTTCAACCATAATGTTTGTTTTACTAATAGAAATAAACAACTTTCATGTCCGTGTGGCTGAGTGCTTAGTTTGTCTTGTCCTGGTCAGATATAGCAGTATTAAGCCATTCTGAGCTGAATAAGCCTCAAAACGCTGGGAAAACCGCTTATTCTAACCGAATGAGCTTGCATACAGTGCACAAAAGAGGGAAAGGCTCTCCCGACAGGAAATTATGGTTTCAACCATAATGTTTGTTTACATAATATGAAAGTAGGAAACTTTCATGTCCGTGTGGCTGAGTGCTTAGTTTGTCTTGTCCTGGTCAGATATAGCAGTATTAAGCCATTCTGAGCCTGAATAAGCCCTCAAAACGCTGGGAAAACCGCTTATTCACACTCATCAGCATTGCATACAGTGCACAAAAGAGGGAAAGGCTCTCCCGACAGGAAATTATGGTTTCAACCATAATGTTTGTTTACTAATATTGTAAAGTAAACAACTTTCATGTCCGTGTGGCTGAGTGCTTAGTTTGTCTTGTCCTGGTCAGATATAGCAGTATTAAGCCATTCTGAGCTGAATAAGCCTCAAAACGCTGGGAAAACCGCTTATTCACCGACTCTCAGAGCTTGCATACAGTGCACAAAAGAGGGAAAGGCTCTCCGGACAGGAAATTATGGTTTCAACCATAATGTTTGTTTATAATATTGTAAAGTAAGACAACTTTCATGCTCCGTGTGGCTGAGTGCTTAGTTTGTCTTGTCCTGGTCAGATATAGCAGTATTAAGCCATTCTGAGCTGAATAAGCCTCAAAACGCTGGGAAAACCGCTTATTCACACCTCTCAGCATTGCATACAGTGCACAAAAGAGGGAAAGGCTCTCCCGACAGGAAATTATGGTTTCAACCATAATGTTTGTTTACTAATATTGTAAAGTAAACAACTTTCATGTCCGGTGTGGCTGAGTGCTTAGTTTGTCTTGTCCTGGTCAGATATAGCAGTATTAAGCCATTCTGAGCTGAATAAGCCTCAAACGCTGGGAAAACCGCTTATTCACCGAATGAGCTTGCATACAGTGCACAAAAGAGGGAAAGGCTCTCCCGACAGGAAATTATGGTTTCAACCATAATGTTTGTTTACTATATATGTAAAGTAAACAACTTTCATGTCCGTGTGGCTGAGTGCTTAGTTTGTCTTGTCCTGGTCAGATATAGCACGTATTAAGCCATTCTGAGCTGAATAAGCCCTCAAAAACGCTGGGAAAACCGCTTATTCACCGATGAGCTTGCATACAGTGCACAAAAGAGGGAAAGGCTCTCCGGACAGGAAATTATGGTTTCAACCATAATGTTTGTTTACTAATATAGTAAAGTTAAACAACTTTCATGTCCGTGTGGCTGAGTGCTTAGTTTGTCTTGTCCTGGTCAGATATAGCAGTATTAAGCCATTCTGAGCTGAATAAGCCTCAAAACGCTGGGAAAACCGCTTATTCCACACTCTCAGATTGCATACAGTGCACAAAAGAGGGAAAGGCTCTCCCGACAGGAAATTATGGTTTCAACCATAATGTTTGTTTACTAATATTGTAAAGTAAGACAACTTTCATGTCCGTGTGGCTGAGTGCTTAGTTTGTCTTGTCCTGGTCCAGATATAGCAGTATTAAGCCATTCTGAGCTGAATAAGCCTTCAAAACGCTGGGAAAACCGCTTATTCACACTCTCAGATTGCATACAGTGCACAAAAGAGGGAAAGGCTCTCCCGACAGGAATTATGGTTTCAACCATAATGTTTGTTTACTAATATTGTAAAGTAAACAACTTTCATGTCCGTGTGGCTGAGTGCTTAGTTTGTCTTGTCCTGGTCAGATATAGCAGTATTAAGCCATTCTGAGCTGAATAAGCCTCAAAACGCCTGGGAAAACCGCTATCACACTCTCAGATTGCATACAGTGCACAAAAGAGGGAAAGGCTCTCCCGGACAGGAAATTATGGTTTCAACCATAATGTTTGGTTTACTAATATTGTAAAGTAAACAACTTTCATGTCCGTGTGGCTGAGTGCTTAGTTTGTCTTGTCCTGGTCAGATATAGCAGTATTAAGCCATTCTGAGCTGAATAAGCCTCAAAACGCTCGGGAAAAACCGCTTATTCACCGAATGAGCTTGCATACAGTGCACAAAAGAGGGAAAGGCTCTCCCGACAGGAAATTATGGTTTCAACCATAATGTTTGTTTACTAATATTGTAAAGTAGAACAACTTTCATGTCCGTGTGGCTGAGTGCTTAGTTTGTCTTGTCCTGGTCAGATATAGCAGTATTAAGCCATTCTGAGCTGAATAAGCCTCAAAACGCTGGGAAAACCGCTTATTTCACCGACATGCAGCTTGCATACAGTGCACAAAAGAGGGAAAGGCTCTCCCGGACAGGAAATTATGGTTTCAACCATAATGTTTGTTTACTAATATTGTAAAGTAAACAACTTTCATGTCCGTGTGGCTGAGTGCTTAGTTTGTCTTGTCCTGGTCAGATATAGCAGTATTAAGCCATTCTGAGCTGAATAAGCCTCAAAACGCTGGGAAAACCGCTTATTCACACTCTAAGATTGCATACAGTGCACAAAAGAGGGAAAGGCTCTCCCGACAGGAAATTATGGTTTCAACCATAATGTTTGTTTACTAATATTAGAAGTAAACAACTTTCATGTCCGTGGTGGCTGAGTGCTTAGTTTGTCTTGTCCTGGTCAGATATAGCAGTATTAAGCCATTCTGAGCTGAATAAGCCTCAAAACGCTGGGAAAACCGCTTATTCAACTCCGAATGACTTGCATACAGTGCACAAAAGAGGGAAAGGCTCTCCGACAGGAAATTATGGTTTCAACCATAATGTTTGTTTATTATTAAAATTAAACTTTCATGTCCGTGTGGCTGAGTGCTTAGTTTGTCTTGTCCTGGTCAGATATAGCAGTATTAAGCCATTCTGAGCTGAATAAGCCTCAAAACGCTGGAAAAACCGCTTATTCACACTCTCAGATTGCATACAGTGCACAAAAGAGGGAAAGGCTCTCCGACAGGAAATATGGTTTCAACCATAATGTTTGTTTACTATATTGTAAAGTAAACAACTTTCATGTCCGTGTGGCTGAGTGCTTAGTTTGTCTTGTCCTGGTCAGATATAGCAGTATTAAGCCATTCTGAGCCTGAATAAGCCTCAAACGCTGGGAAAACCGCTTATTCACACGAATGCAGATTGCATACAGTGCACAAAAGAGGGAAAGGCTCTCCGACAGGAAATTATGGTTTCAACCATAATGTTTTGTTTACTAATATGTAAAAGTAGACAACTTTCATGTCCGTGTGGCTGAGTGCTTAGTTTGTCTTGTCCTGGTCAGATATAGCAGTATTAAGCCATTCTGAGCTGAATAAGCCTCAAAACGCTCGGAAAACCGCTTATTCACCGAATGACTTGCATACAGTGCACAAAAGAGGGAAAGGCTCTCCGGACAGGAAATTATGGTTTCAACCATAATGTTGTTTATTATAATAGAAATTAGGAAACTTTCATGTCCGTGTGGCTGAGTGCTTAGTTTGTCTTGTCCTGGTCAGATATAGCAGTATTAAGCCATTCTGAGCTGAATAAGCCTCAAAACGCTGGGAAAACCCGCTTATTCACACTCTCAGATTGCATACAGTGCACAAAAGAGGGAAAGGCTCTCCCGACAGGAAATTATGGTTTCAACCATAATGTTTTGTTTACATAATATTGTAAAGTAAACAACTTTCATGTCCGTGTGGCTGAGTGCTTAGTTTGTCTTGTCCTGGTCAGATATAGCAGTATTAAGCCATTCTGAGCTGAATAAGCCTCAAAACGCTGGAAAACCGCTTATTCACCGAATGAGCTTGCATACAGTGCACAAAAGAGGGAAAGGCTCTCCGACAGGAAATTATGGTTTCAACCATAATGTTTGTTTACTTTCATGTCCGTGTGGCTGAGTGCTTAGTTTGTCTTGTCCTGGTCAGATATAGCAGTATTAAGCCATTCTGAGCTGAATAAGCCTCAAAACGCTGGAAAACCGCTTATTCACACTCTCAGATTGCATACAGTGCACAAAAGAGGGAAAGGCTCTCCGACAGGAAATTATGGTTTCAACCAAATGTTTGTTTACTAATATTGTAAAGTAAACAACTTTCATGTCCGTGTGGCTGAGTGCTTAGTTTGTCTTGTCCTGGTCAGATATAGCAGTATTAAGCCATTCTGAGCTGAATAAGCCTCAAAACGCTGGAAAACCGCTTATTCACGAATGAGCTTGCATACAGTGCCAAAAGAGGGAAAGGCTCTCCGACAGGAAATTATGGTTTCAACCATAATGTTTGTTTATTATAATAGAAATTAAAACTTTCATGTCCGTGTGGCTGAGTGCTTAGTTTGTCTTGTCCTGGTCAGATATAGCAGTATTAAGCCATTCTGAGCTGAATAAGCCTCAAAACGCTGGGAAAACCGCTTATTCACACTCTCAGATTGCATACAGTGCACAAAAGAGGGAAAGGCTCTCCCGACAGGAAATTATGGTTTCAACCATAATGTTTGTTTACTAATACAACTTTCATGTCCGTGTGGCTGAGTGCTTAGTTTGTCTTGTCCTGGTCAGATATAGCAGTATTAAGCCATTCTGAGCTGAATAAGCCTCAAAACGCTGGAAAACCGCTTATTCACCTGAGCTTGCATACAGTGCACAAAAGAGGGAAAGGCTCTCCCGACAGGAAATTATGGTTTCAACCATAATGTTTGTTTACTAATATTGTAAAGTAAACAACTTTCATGTCCGTGTGGCTGAGTGCTTAGTTTGTCTTGTCCTGGTCAGATATAGCAGTATTAAGCCATTCTGAGCTGAATAAGCCTCAAAACGCTGGGAAAACCGCTTATTCACACTCTCAGATTGCATACAGTGCACAAAAGAGGGAAAGGCTCTCCCGACAGGAAATTATGGTTTCAACCATAATGTTTGTTTACTAATATTGTAAAGTAAACAACTTTCATGTCCGTGTGGCTGAGTGCTTAGTTTGTCTTGTCCTGGTCAGATATAGCAGTATTAAGCCATTCTGAGCTGAATAAGCCTCAAAACGCTGGAAAACCGCTTATTCACTGAGCTTGCATACAGTGCACAAAAGAGGGAAAGGCTCTCCGACAGGAAATTATGGTTTCAACCATAATGTTTGTTTATTATAATAGAAAGTAAAACTTTCATGTCCGTGTGGCTGAGTGCTTAGTTTGTCTTGTCCTGGTCAGATATGCAGTATTAAGCCATTCTGAGCTGAATAAGCCTCAAAACGCTGGGAAAACCGCTTATTCACTCTCAGATTGCATACAGTGCACAAAAGAGGGAAAGGCTCTCCCGACAGGAAATTATGGTTTCAACCATAATGTTTGTTTATTATGAAAGTAAAACTTTCATGTCCGTGTGGCTGAGTGCTTAGTTTGTCTTGTCCTGGTCAGATAAGCAGTATTAAGCCATTCTGAGCTGAATAAGCCTCAAAACGCTGGGAAACCGCTTATTCACACTCTCAGATTGCATACAGTGCACAAAAGAGGGAAAGGCTCTCCGACAGGAAATTATGGTTTCAACCATAATGTTTGTTTACTAATATTGTAAAGTAAACAACTTCATGTCCGTGTGGCTGAGTGCTTAGTTTGTCTTGTCCTGGTCAGATATAGCCAGTATTAAGCCATTCTGAGCTGAATAAGCCTCAAAACGCTCGGAAAACCGCTTATTCACCGAATGAGCTTGCATACAGTGCACAAAAGAGGGAAAGGCTCTCCGGACAGGAAATTATGGTTTCAACCATAATGTTTGTTTATTATAATAGAAATTAGGAAACTTTCATGTCCGTGTGGCTGAGTGCTTAGTTTGTCTTGTCCTGGTCAGATATAGCAGTATTAAGCCATTCTGAGCTGAATAAGCCTCAAAACGCTGGAAAACCGCTTATTCACGAACTCTGCAGATTGCATACAGTGCACAAAAGAGGGAAAGGCTCTCCGACAGGAAATTATGGTTTCAACCATAATGTTTGTTTACTTAATATATGTAAAGTAAACAACTTTCATGTCCGTGTGGCTGAGTGCTTAGTTTGTCTGTCCTGGTCAGATATAGCAGTATTAAGGCCATTCTGAGCTGATAAGCCTCAAAACGCTGGAAACCGCTTATTCACCGAATGAGCTTGCATACAGTGCACAAAAGGGGAAAGGCTCTCCGGACAGGAAATTATGGTTTCAACCATAATGTTGTTTACTTATATAGAAATTAGGAAACTTTCATGTCCGTGTGGCTGAGTGCTTAGTTTGTCTTGTCCTGGTCAGATAATGCAGTATTAAGCCATTCTGAGCTGAATAAGCCTCAAAACGCTCGGGAAAACCGCTTATTCACCGACTGCTAGCTTGCATACAGTGCACAAAAGAGGGAAAGGCTCTCCGGACAGGAAATTATGGTTTCAACCATAATGTTTGTTTATTATAATATGTAAAGTAAATCACAACTTTCATGTCCGTGGCTGAGTGCTTAGTTTGTTCTTGTCCTGGTCAGATATAGCAGTATTTAAGCCATTCTGAGCTGAATAAGCCTCAAAACGCTGGGAAAACCGCTTATTCACACTCTCAGATTGCATACAGTGCACAAAAGAGGGAAAGGCTCTCCCGACAGGAAATTATGGTTTCAACCATAATGTTTGTTTACTAATATTGTAAAGTAAAAACTTTCATGTCCGTGTGGCTGAGTGCTTAGTTTGTCTTGTCCTGGTCAGATATAGCAGTATTAAGCCATTCTGAGCTGAATAAGCCTCAAAACGCTGGAAAAACCGCTTATTCACACTCTGAGCTTGCATACAGTGCACAAAAGAGGGAAAGGCTCTCCGACAGGAAATTATGGTTTCAACCATAATGTTTGTTTATAAATAGAAATTAAAAACTTTCATGTCCGTGTGGCTGAGTGCTTAGTTTGTCTTGTCCTGGTCAGATATAGCAGTATTAAGCCATTCTGAGCTGAATAAGCCTCAAAACGCTGGGAAAACCGCTTATTCACACTCTCAGATTGCATACAGTGCACAAAAGAGGGAAAGGCTCTCCGACAGGAAATTATGGTTTCAACCATAATGTTTGTTTACTATATTGTAAAGTTAGAACACTTTCATGTCCGTGTGGCTGAGTGCTTAGTTTGTCTTGTCCTGGTCAGATATAGCAGTATTAAGCCATTCTGAGCTGAATAAGCCTCAAAAACGCTGGGAAAACCGCTTATTCACACTCTGACATGAGCTGCATACAGTGCACAAAAGAGGGAAAGGCTCTCCCGACAGGAAATTATGGTTTCAACCATAATGTTTGTTTATTAATATTGTAAAGTAAGAAACTTTCATGTCCGTGTGGCTGAGTGCTTTAGTTTGTCTTGTCCTGGTCAGATATGCAGTATTAAGCCATTCTGAGCTGAATAAGCCTCAAAACGCTGCGGAAAACCGCTTATTCACCACTCTAGACTTGCATACAGTGCACAAAAGAGGGAAAGGCTCTCCCGACAGGAAATTATGGTTTCAACCATAATGTTTGTTTATTATAATAGAAATTAAAGCAACTTTCATGTCCGTGTGGCTGAGTGCTTAGTTTGTCTTGTCCTGGTCAGATATAGCAGTATTAAGCCATTCTGAGCTGAATAAGCCTCAAAACGCTGCGGAAAACCGCTTATTCACATCTTGCATACAGTGCACAAAAGAGGGAAGGCTCTCCGGACAGGAAATTATGGTTTCAACCATAATGTTTGTTTATTATAATAAAATTAGGAAACTTTCATGTCCGTGTGGCTGAGTGCTTAGTTTGTCTTGTCCTGGTCAGATATAGCAGTATTAAGCCATTCTGAGCTGAATAAGCCTCAAAACGCTGGAAAACCGCTTATTCGCTTGCATACAGTGCACAAAAGAGGGAAAGGCTCTCCGACAGGAAATTATGGTTTCAACCATAATGTTTGTTTACTATATTGTAAAGTAAACAACTTTCATGTCCGTGTGGCTGAGTGCTTAGTTTGTCTTGTCCTGGTCAGATATAGCAGTATTAAGCCATTCTGAGCTGAATAAGCCTCAAAACGCTGGAAAACCGCTTATTCCACTCTCAGATTGCATACAGTGCACAAAAGAGGGAAAGGCTCTCCGACAGGAAATTATGGTTTCAACCATAATGTTTGTTTACTAATATTGTAAAGTAAACAACTTTCATGTCCGTGTGGCTGAGTGCTTAGTTTGTCTTGTCCTGGTCAGATATAGCAGTATTAAGCCATTCTGAGCTGAATAAGCCTCAAAACGCTCGGAAACCGCTTATTCACCGAATGAGCTTGCATACAGTGCACAAAAGAGGGAAAGGCTCTCCGGACAGGAAATTATGGTTTCAACCATAATGTTTGTTTATTATAATAGAAATTAGGAAACTTTCATGTCCGTGTGGCTGAGTGCTTAGTTTGTCTTGTCCTGGTCAGATATAGCAGTATTAACCATTCTGAGCTGAATAAGCCTCAAAACGCTGGAAAACCGCTTATTCACACGAATGAGCTTGCATACAGTGCACAAAAGAGGGAAAGGCTCTCCGGACAGGAAATTATGGTTTCAACCATAATGTTGTTTATTATAATAAAAAAACTTTCATGTCCGTGTGGCTGAGTGCTTAGTTTGTCTTGTCCTGGTCAGATATAGCAGTATTAAGCCATTCTGAGCTGAATAAGCCTCAAAACGCTCGGAAAACCGCTTATTCACCGAATGAGCTTTGCATACAGTGCACAAAAGAGGGAAAGGCTCTCCGGACAGGAAATTATGGTTTCAACCATAATGTTTGTTTATTATAATAGAAATAGGAAACTTTCATGTCCGTGTGGCTGAGTGCTTAGTTTGTCTTGTCCTGGTCAGATATAGCAGTATTAAGCCATTCTGAGCTGAATCAAAACGCTGGAAAAACCGCTTATTCACCCTTGCATACAGTGCACAAAAGAGGGAAAGGCTCTCCGGACAGGAAATTATGGTTTCAACCATAATGTTTGTTTATTATAATAGAAATTAAAACTTTCATGTCCGTGTGGCTGAGTGCTTAGTTTGTCTTGTCCTGGTCAGATATAGCAGTATTAAGCCATTCTGAGCTGAATAAGCCTCAAAACGCTGGAAAACCGCTTATTCACTCTGAGCTTGCATACAGTGCACAAAAGAGGGAAAGGCTCTCCGACAGGAAATTATGGTTTCAACCATAATGTTTGTTTACTATAATAGAAATTAAAACTTTCATGTCCGTGTGGCTGAGTGCTTAGTTTGTCTTGTCCTGGTCAGATATAGCAGTATTAAGCCATTCTGAGCTGAATAAGCCTCAAAACGCTCGGAAAACCGCTTATTCACCGAATGAGCTTGCATACCAGTGCACAAAAGAGGGAAAGGCTCTCCGGACAGGAAATTATGGTTTCAACCATCAATGTTTGTTATTATAATAGAAATTAGAAACTTTCATGTCCGTGTGGCTGAGTGCTTAGTTTGTCTTGTCCTGGTCAGATATAGCAGTATTAAGCCATTCTGAGCTGAATAAGCCTCAAAACGCTCGGAAAACCGCTTATTCAACCGAATGAGCTTGCATACAGTGCACAAAAGAGGGAAAGCTCTCCGCGACAGGAAATTATGGTTTCAACCATAATGTTTGTTTATCTATATTGTAAAGTAAACAACTTTCATGTCCGTGTGGCTGAGTGCTTAGTTTGTCTTGTCCTGGTCAGATATAGCAGTATTAAGCCATTCTGAGCTGAATAAGCCTCAAAACGCTGGGAAAACCGCTTATTCACACTCTCAGACTTGCATACAGTGCACAAAAGAGGGAAAGGCTCTCCCGACAGGAAATTATGGTTTCAACCATAATGTTTGTTTACTTATAATATTGTAAAGTAAGACAACTTTCATGTCCGTGTGGCTGAGTGCTTAGTTTGTCTTGTCCTGGTCAGATATAGCAGTATTAAGCCATTCTGAGCTGAATAAGCCTCAAAACGCTGGGAAAACCGCTTATTCACACTCTCAGGATTGCATACAGTGCACAAAAGAGGGAAAGGCTCTCCCGACAGGAAATTATGGTTTCAACCATAATGTTTGTTTACTAATATTGTAAAGTAAACAACTTTCATGTCCGTGTGGCTGAGTGCTTAGTTTGTCTTGTCCTGGTCAGATATAGCAGTATTAAGCCATTTCTGAGCTGAATAAGCCTCAAAACGCTCGGAAAACCGCTTATTCACACTCTCAGATTGCATACAGTGCACAAAAGAGGGAAAGGCTCTCCCGACAGGAAATTATGGTTTCAACCATAATGTTTGTTTACTAATATTGTAAAGTAACAACTTTCATGTCCGTGTGGCTGAGTGCTTAGTTTGTCTTGTCCTGGTCAGATATAGCAGTATTAAGCCATTCTGAGCTGAATAAGCCTCAAAACGCTGGGAAAACCGCTTATTCACACTCTCAGGATTGCATACAGTGCACAAAAGAGGGAAAGGCTCTCCCGACAGGAAATTATGGTTTCAACCATAATGTTTGTTTATATAATATTAGAAAATTAGGAACAACTTTCATGTCCGTGTGGCTGAGTGCTTAGTTTGTCTGTGTCCTGGTCAGATATAGCAGTATTAAGCCATTCTGAGCTGAATAAGCCTCAAAACGCTGGAAAACCGCTTATTCACACTCTCAGATTGCATACAGTGCACAAAAGAGGGAAAGGCTCTCCCGGACAGGAAATTATGGTTTCAACCATAATGTTTGTTTACTAATATTGTAAAGTAAACACTTTCATGTCCGTGTGGCTGAGTGCTTAGTTTGTCTTGTCCTGGTCAGATATAGCAGTATTAAGCCATTCTGAGCTGAATAAGCCTCAAAACGCTGGAAAACCGCTTATTCACACTCTCAGAGTTGCATACAGTGCACAAAAGAGGGAAAGGCTCTCCGACAGGAAATTATGGTTTCAACCATAATGTTTGTTTACTAATATTGTAAAGTAAACAACTTTCATGTCCGTGTGGCTGAGTGCTTAGTTTGTCTTGTCCTGGTCAGATATAGCAGTATTAAGCCATTCTGAGCTGAATAAGCCTCAAAACGCTCGGAAAACCGCTTATTCACCGAATGAGCTTGCATACAGTGCACAAAAGAGGGAAAGGCTCTCCGGACAGGAAATTATGGTTTCAACCATAATGTTTGTTTATTATAATACGAAATAGGAAACTTTCATGTCCGTGTGGCTGAGTGCTTAGTTTGTCTTGTCCTGGTCAGATACTACGCAGTATTAAGCCATTCTGAGCTGAATAAGCCTCAAAACGCTGGGAAAACCGCTTTATTCACACTCTCGAATGAGTTGCATACAGTGCACAAAAGAGGGAAAGCTCTCCCGACAGGAAATTATGGTTTCAACACATAATGTTTGTTTATTATATAGTAAATTAGGAAACTTTCATGTCCGTGTGGCTGAGTGCTTAGTTTGTCTTGTCCTGGGTCAGATATAGCAGTATTAAGCCATTCTGAGCTGAATAAGCCTCAAAACGCTGGGAAAACCGCTTATTCACACTCTCAGATTGCATACAGTGCACAAAAGAGGGAAAGGCTCTCCCGACAGGAAATTATGGTTTCAACCATAATGTTTGTTTATTACTAATATGTAAAGTAAACAACTTTCATGTCCGTGTGGCTGAGTGCTTAGTTTGTCTTGTCCTGGTCAGATATAGCAGTATTAAGCCATTCTGAGCTGAATAAGCCTCAAAACGCTCGGAAAACCGCTTATTCACCGAATCAGACTTGCATACAGTGCACAAAAGAGGGAAAGGCTCTCCCGACAGGAAATTATGGTTTCAACCATAATGTTTGTTTACTAATATTGTAAAGTAAACAAACTTTCATGTCCGTGTGGCTGAGTGCTTAGTTTGTCTTGTCCTGGTCAGATATAGCAGTATTAAGCCATTCTGAGCTGAATAAGCCTCAAAACGCTGGAAAACCGCTTATTCACGAACTCTGCAGCATTGCATACAGTGCACAAAAGAGGGAAAGGCTCTCCGGACAGGAAATTATGGTTTCAACGCATTAATGTTTGTTTACTTATAATGTAAAGTAGGAACAACTTTCATGTCCGTGTGGCTGAGTGCTTAGTTTGTCTTGTCCTGGTCAGATATAGCAGTATTAAGCCATTCTGAGCTGAATAAGCCTCAAAACGCTGGGAAAACCGCTTATTCACACTCTCAGATTGCATACAGTGCACAAAAGAGGGAAAGGCTCTGCCGACAGGGAAATTATGGTTTCAACCATAATGTTTGTTTACTAATATTGTAAAGTAACAACTTTCATGTCCGTGTGGCTGAGTGCTTAGTTTGTCTTGTCCTGGTCAGATATAGCAGTATTAAGCCATTCTGAGCTGAATAAGCCTCAAAAAAAACGCTCGGAAAAACCGCTTATTCACACGAATCAGATTGCATACAGTGCACAAAAGAGGGAAAGGCTCTGCCGACAGGAAATTATGGTTTCAACCATAATGTTTGTTTACTATATTGTAAAGTAAACAACTTTCATGTCCGTGTGGCTGAGTGCTTAGTTTGTCTTGTCCTGGTCAGATATAGCAGTATTAAGCCATTCTGAGCTGAATAAGCCTCAAAACGCTGGGAAAACCGCTTATTCACACTCTCAGATTGCATACAGTGCACAAAAGAGGGAAAGGCTCTCCCGACAGGAAATTATGGTTTCAACCATAATGTTTGTTTACTAATATTGTAAAGTAAACAACTTTCATGTCCGTGTGGCTGAGTGCTTAGTTTGTCTTGTCCTGGTCAGATATAGCAGTATTAAGCCATTCTGAGCTGAATAAGCCTCAAAACGCTGGGAAAACCGCTTATTCACACTCTCAGATTGCATACAGTGCACAAAAGAGGGGAAAGGCTCTCCCGACAGGAAATTATGGTTTCAACCATAATGTTTGTTTACTAATATTGTAAAGTAAACAACTTTCATGTCCGTGTGGCTGAAGTGCTTAGTTTGTCTTGTCCTGGTCAGATATAGCAGTATTAAGCCATTCTGAGCTGAATAAGCCTCAAAACGCTGGGAAAACCGCTTATTCACGACTCTCAGATTGCATACAGTGCACAAAAGAGGGAAAGGCTCTCCCGACAGGAAATTATGGTTTCCAACCATAATGTTTGTTTACTATATTGTAAAGTAAACAACTTTCATGTCCGTGTGGCTGAGTGCTTAGTTTGTCTTGTCCTGGTCAGATATAGCAGTATTAAGCCATTCTGAGCTGAATAAGCCTCAAAACGCTGGGAAAACCGCTTATTCACGAATGAGCTTGCATACAGTGCACAAAAGAGGAAAAGGCTCTCCCGACAGGAAATTATGGTTTCAACCATAATGTTTGTTTACTAATATTGTAAATTAAACAACTTTCATGTCCGTGTGGCTGAGTGCTTAGTTTGTCTTGTCCTGGTCAGATATAGCAGTATTAAGCCATTCTGAGCTGAATAAGGCCTCAAAACGCTGGGAAAACCGCTTATTCACACTCTGAGCTTGCATACAGTGCACAAAAGAGGAAAGGCTCTCCGACAGGAAATTATGGTTTCAACCATAATGTTTGTTTATTATAATAGAAATTAGGAAACTTTCATGTCCGTGTGGCTGAGTGCTTAGTTTGTCTTGTCCTGGTCAGATATAGCAGTATTAAGCCATTCTGAGCTGAATAAGCCTCAAAACGCTGGAAAACCGCTTATTCACGAATGAGCTTGCATACAGTGCACAAAAGAGGGAAAGGCTCTCCGGACAGGAAATTATGGTTTCAACCATAATGTTTGTTTTATAAATAGAAATTAGGAAACTTTCATGTCCGTGTGGCTGAGTGCTTAGTTTGTCTTGTCCTGGTCAGATATAGCAGTATTAAGCCATTCTGAGCTGAATAAGCCTCAAAACGCTGGGAAAACCGCTTATTCACCTCTCAGATTGCATACAGTGCACAAAAGAGGGAAAGGCTCTCCGACAGGAAATTATGGTTTCAACCATAATGTTTGTTTACTAATATTGTAAAGTACAACTTTCATGTCCGTGTGGCTGAGTGCTTAGTTTGTCTTGTCCTGGTCAGATATAGCAGTATTAAGCCATTCTGAGCTGAATAAGCCTCAAAACGCTGGGAAACCGCTTATTCACAAGATTGCATACAGTGCAAAAGAGGGAAAGGCTCTCCCGACAGGAAATTATGGTTTCAACCATAATGTTTGTTTACTATATTGTAAAAGTAAACAACTTTCATGTCCGTGTGGCTGAGTGCTTAGTTTGTCTTGTCCTGGTCAGATATAGCAGTATTAAGCCATTCTGAGCTGAATAAGCCTCAAAACGCTGGAAAACCGCTTATTCACACTCAGATTGCATACAGTGCACAAAAGAGGGAAAGGCTCTCCGGAGGAAATTATGGTTTCAACCATAATGTTTGTTTACTAATATTGTAAAGTAAACAAACTTTCATGTCCGTGTGGCTGAGTGCTTAGTTTGTCTTGTCCTGGTCAGATATAGCAGTATTAAGCCATTCTGAGCTGAATAAGCCTCAAAACGCTGGAAAAACCGCTTATTCACACTCTCAGATTGCATACAGTGCACAAAAGAGGGAAAGGCTCTCCGACAGGAAATTATGGTTTCAACCATAATGTTTGTTTACTAATATTGTAAAGTAAACAACTTTCATGTCCGTGTGGCTGAGTGCTTAGTTTGTCTTGTCCTGGTCAGATATAGCAGTATTAAGCCATTCTGAGCTGAATAAGCCTCAAAACGCTGGGAAAACCGCTTATTCACACTCTGAGATTGCATACAGTGCACAAAAGAGGGAAAGGCTCTCCGACAGGAAATTATGGTTTCAACCATAATGTTTGTTTACTAATATTGTAAAGTAAACAACTTTCATGTCCGTGTGGCTGAGTGCTTAGTTTGTCTTGTCCTGGTCAGATATAGCAGTATTAAGCCATTCTGAGCTGAATAAGCCTCAAAACGCTGGGAAAACCGCTTATTCACCGAATGAGCTTGCATACAGTGCACAAAAGAGGGAAAGGCTCTCCCGACAGGAAATTATGGTTTCAACCATAATGTTTGTTTACTATTATGTAAAGTAAACAACTTTCATGTCCGTGTGGCTGAGTGCTTAGTTTGTCTTGTCCTGGTCAGATATAGCAGTATTAAGCCATTCTGAGCTGAATAAGCCTCAAAACGCTGGGAAAACCGCTTATTCACACCTTGCATACAGTGCACAAAAGAGGGAAAGGCTCTCCGACAGGAAATTATGGTTTCAACCATAATGTTTGTTTATTATAATAGAAATTAGGAAACTTTCATGTCCGTGTGGCTGAGTGCTTAGTTTGTCTTGTCCTGGTCAGATATAGCAGTATTAAGCCATTCTGAGCTGAATAAGCCTCAAAACGCTGGGAAAACCGCTTATTCACACCTCAGATTGCATACAGTGCACAAAAGAGGGAAAGGCTCTCCGACAGGAAATTATGGTTTCAACCATAATGTTTGTTTATTATATAAAAGTAAAACTTTCATGTCCGTGTGGCTGAGTGCTTAGTTTGTCTTGTCCTGGTCAGATATAGCAGTATTAAGCCATTCTGAGCTGAATAAGCCTCAAAACGCTGGGCCGCTTATTCACAATGAGCTTGCATACAGTGCACAAAAGAGGGAAAGGCTCTCCGACAGGAAATTATGGTTTCAACCATAATGTTTGTTTATTATAATAAAGTTAAAACTTTCATGTCCGTGTGGCTGAGTGCTTAGTTTGTCTTGTCCTGGTCAGATATAGCAGTATTAAGCCATTCTGAGCTGAATAAGCCTCAAAACGCTGGAAAACCGCTTATTCACACTCTCAGATTGCATACAGTGCACAAAAGAGGGAAAGGCTCTCCGGACAGGAAATTATGGTTTCAACCATAATGTTTGTTTACTAATATTGTAAAGTAAACAACTTTCATGTCCGTGTGGCTGAGTGCTTAGTTTGTCTTGTCCTGGTCAGATATAGCAGTATTAAGCCATTCTGAGCTGAATAAGCCTCAAAACGCTGGGAAAACCGCTTATTCACACTCTCAGATTGCATACAGTGCACAAAAGAGGGAAAGGCTCTCCGACAGGAAATTATGGTTTCAACCATAATGTTTGTTTACTAATATTGTAAAGTAAAAACTTTCATGTCCGTGTGGCTGAGTGCTTAGTTTGTCTTGTCCTGGTCAGATATAGCAGTATTAAGCCATTCTGAGCTGAATAAGCCTCAAAACGCTGGAAAACCGCTTATTCTTGCATACAGTGCACAAAAGAGGGAAAGGCTCTCCGACAGGAAATTATGGTTTCAACCATAATGTTTGTTTACTATATTGTAAAGTAAAAACTTTCATGTCCGTGTGGCTGAGTGCTTAGTTTGTCTTGTCCTGGTCAGATATAGCAGTATTAAGCCATTCTGAGCTGAATAAGCCTCAAAACGCTGGAAAACCGCTTATTCACACTCTCAGATTGCATACAGTGCACAAAAGAGGGAAAGGCTCTCCGACAGGAAATTATGGTTTCAACCATAATGTTTGTTTACTAATATTGTAAAGTAAACAACTTTCATGTCCGTGTGGCTGAGTGCTTAGTTTGTCTTGTCCTGGTCAGATATAGCAGTATTAAGCCATTCTGAGCTGAATAAGCCTCAAAACGCTGGGAAAACCGCTTATTCACCTGAGCTTGCATACAGTGCACAAAAGAGGGAAAGGCTCTCCCGACAGGAAATTATGGTTTCAACCATAATGTTTGTTTATTATAGTAAAATTAAAAACTTTCATGTCCGTGTGGCTGAGTGCTTAGTTTGTCTTGTCCTGGTCAGATATAGCAGTATTAAGCCATTCTGAGCTGAATAAGCCTCAAAACGCTGGGAAAACCGCTTATTCACACTCTCAGATTGCATACAGTGCACAAAAGAGGGAAAGGCTCTCCGACAGGAAATTATGGTTTCAACCATAATGTTTGTTTACTAATATTGTAAATAAACAACTTTCATGTCCGTGTGGCTGAGTGCTTAGTTTGTCTTGTCCTGGTCAGATATAGCAGTATTAAGCCATTCTGAGCTGAATAAGCCTCAAAACGCTGGAAAAAACCGCTTATTCACAATGAGCTTGCATACAGTGCACAAAAGAGGGAAAGGCTCTCCCGACAGGAAATTATGGTTTCAACCATAATGTTTGTTTATTATAAAGAAATTAAAACTTTCATGTCCGTGTGGCTGAGTGCTTAGTTTGTCTTGTCCTGGTCAGATATAGCAGTATTAAGCCATTCTGAGCTGAATAAGCCTCAAAACGCTGGAAAACCGCTTATTCACCGAATGAGCTTGCATACAGTGCACAAAAGAGGGAAAGGCTCTCCGACAGGAAATTATGGTTTCAACCATAATGTTTTATTATAATAGAAATTAAAACTTTCATGTCCGTGTGGCTGAGTGCTTAGTTTGTCTTGTCCTGGTCAGATATAGCAGTATTAAGCCATTCTGAGCTGAATAAGCCTCAAAACGCTGGAAAACCGCTTATTCACACTCTCAGATTGCATACAGTGCACAAAAGAGGGAAAGGCTCTCCGACAGGAAATTATGGTTTCAACCATAATGTTTGTTTACTAATATTGTAAAGTAAACAACTTTCATGTCCGTGTGGCTGAGTGCTTAGTTTGTCTTGTCCTGGTCAGATATAGCAGTATTAAGCCATTCTGAGCTGAATAAGCCTCAAAACGCTGGAAAACCGCTTATTCACCGAATGAGCTTGCATACAGTGCACAAAAGAGGGAAAGGCTCTCCGGACAGGAAATTATGGTTTCAACCATAATGTTTGTTACTATATTGAAAGTAAACACTTTCATGTCCGTGTGGCTGAGTGCTTAGTTTGTCTTGTCCTGGTCAGATATAGCAGTATTAAGCCATTCTGAGCTGAATAAGCCTCAAAACGCTGGAAAAACCGCTTATTCACAATCTCAGATTGCATACAGTGCACAAAAGAGGGAAAGGCTCTCCGACAGGAAATTATGGTTTCAACCATAATGTTTGTTTACTAATATTGTAAAGTAAACAAACTTTCATGTCCGTGTGGCTGAGTGCTTAGTTTGTCTTGTCCTGGTCAGATATAGCAGTATTAAGCCATTCTGAGCTGAATAAGCCTCAAAACGCTGGGAAAACCGCTTATTCACAGATTGCATACAGTGCACAAAAGAGGGAAAGGCTCTCCCGACAGGAAATTATGGTTTCAACCATAATGTTTGTTTACTAATATTGTAAAGTAAACAACTTTCATGTCCGTGTGGCTGAGTGCTTAGTTTGTCTTGTCCTGGTCAGATATAGCAGTATTAAGCCATTCTGAGCTGAATAAGCCTCAAAACGCTGGAAAAACCGCTTATTCACCGAATGAGCTTGCATACAGTGCACAAAAGAGGGAAAGGCTCTCCGACAGGAAATTATGGTTTCAACCATAATGTTTGTTTATTATAATAAAATTAGGAAACTTTCATGTCCGTGTGGCTGAGTGCTTAGTTTGTCTTGTCCTGGTCAGATATAGCAGTATTAAGCCATTCTGAGCTGAATAAGCCTCAAAACGCTGGGAAAACCGCTTATTCACACTCTCAGATTGCATACAGTGCACAAAAGAGGGAAAGGCTCTCCGACAGGAAATTATGGTTTCAACCATAATGTTTGTTTACTAATATTGTAAAGTAAACAACTTTCATGTCCGTGTGGCTGAGTGCTTAGTTTGTCTTGTCCTGGTCAGATATAGCAGTATTAAGCCATTCTGAGCTGAATAAGCCTCAAAACGCTGGGAAACCGCTTATTCACCGAATGAGCTTGCATACAGTGCACAAAAGAGGGAAAGGCTCTCCGACAGGAAATTATGGTTTCAACCATAATGTTTGTTTACTAATATGTAAAGTAAACAACTTTCATGTCCGTGTGGCTGAGTGCTTAGTTTGTCTTGTCCTGGTCAGATATAGCAGTATTAAGCCATTCTGAGCTGAATAAGCCTCAAAACGCTGGGAAAACCGCTTATTCACTGAGCTTGCATACAGTGCACAAAAAGGGAAAGGCTCTCCGACAGGAAATTATGGTTTCAACCATAATGTTTGTTTATTAATAATAAAAATTAAAACTTTCATGTCCGTGTGGCTGAGTGCTTAGTTTGTCTTGTCCTGGTCAGATATAGCAGTATTAAGCCATTCTGAGCTGAATAAGCCTCAAAACGCTGGAAAAACCGCTTATTCACCGAATGAGCTTGCATACAGTGCACAAAAGAGGGAAAGGCTGACAGGAAATTATGGTTTCAACCATAATGTTTGTTTATTAATAGAAATTAGGAAACTTTCATGTCCGTGTGGCTGAGTGCTTAGTTTGTCTTGTCCTGGTCAGATATAGCAGTATTAAGCCATTCTGAGCTGAATAAGCCTCAAAACGCTGGGAAAACCGCTTATTCACACTCTCAGATTGCATACAGTGCACAAAAGAGGGAAAGGCTCTCCGACAGGAAATTATGGTTTCAACCATAATGTTTGTTTACTAATATTGTAAAGTAAACAACTTTCATGTCCGTGTGGCTGAGTGCTTAGTTTGTCTTGTCCTGGTCAGATATAGCAGTATTAAGCCATTCTGAGCTGAATAAGCCTCAAAACGCTGGGAAAACCGCTTATTCACCGAATGAGCTTGCATACAGTGCACAAAAGAGGGAAAGGCTCTCCGGACAGGAAATTATGGTTTCAACCATAATGTTTGTTTATAAATATTGTAAAGTAAACAACTTTCATGTCCGTGTGGCTGAGTGCTTAGTTTGTCTTGTCCTGGTCAGATATAGCAGTATTAAGCCATTCTGAGCTGAATAAGCCTCAAAACGCTGGGAAAACCGCTTATTCACAAGATTGCATACAGTGCACAAAAGAGGGAAAGGCTCTCCCGACAGGAAATTATGGTTTCAACCATAATGTTTGTTTATTATAGTAAAGTAAAACTTTCATGTCCGTGTGGCTGAGTGCTTAGTTTGTCTTGTCCTGGTCAGATATAGCAGTATTAAGCCATTCTGAGCTGAATAAGCCTCAAAACGCTGGGAAAACCGCTTATTCACAATGAGCTTGCATACAGTGCACAAAAGAGGGAAAGGCTCTCCGGACAGGAAATTATGGTTTCAACCATAATGTTTGTTTATTATAATAGAAATTAGGAAACTTTCATGTCCGTGTGGCTGAGTGCTTAGTTTGTCTTGTCCTGGTCAGATATAGCAGTATTAAGCCATTCTGAGCTGAATAAGCCTCAAAACGCTGGGAAAACCGCTTATTCACACTCTCAGATTGCATACAGTGCACAAAAGAGGGAAAGGCTCTCCGACAGGAAATTATGGTTTCAACCATAATGTTTGTTTACTAATATTGTAAAGTAAACAACTTTCATGTCCGTGTGGCTGAGTGCTTAGTTTGTCTTGTCCTGGTCAGATATAGCAGTATTAAGCCATTCTGAGCTGAATAAGCCTCAAAACGCTGGGAAAACCGCTTATTCTAATGAGCTTGCATACAGTGCACAAAAGAGGGAAAGGCTCTCCGACAGGAAATTATGGTTTCAACCATAATGTTTGTTTATTATATAGAAATTAGGAAACTTTCATGTCCGTGTGGCTGAGTGCTTAGTTTGTCTTGTCCTGGTCAGATATAGCAGTATTAAGCCATTCTGAGCTGAATAAGCCTCAAAACGCTGGAAAACCGCTTATTCACACTCTCAGATTGCATACAGTGCACAAAAGAGGGAAAGGCTCTCCGGACAGGAAATTATGGTTTCAACCATAATGTTTGTTTACTAATATTGTAAAGTAAACAACTTTCATGTCCGTGTGGCTGAGTGCTTAGTTTGTCTTGTCCTGGTCAGATATAGCAGTATTAAGCCATTCTGAGCTGAATAAGCCTCAAAACGCTGGGAAAACCGCTTATTTCACACTCTCAATGACTTGGCATACAGTGCACAAAAGAGGGAAAGGCTCTCCCGACAGGAAAATTATGGTTTCAACCATAATGTTTGTTTACTAATATTAGTAAAGTAAACAACTTTCATGTCCGGTTGTGGCTGGAGTGCTTAGTTTGTCTTGTCCTGGTCAGAGTATAGCAGTATTAAGCCATTCTGAGCTGAATAAGCCTCAAAACGCTGGGAAAACCGCTTATTCACTCTCGAATGACTTGCATACAGTGCACAAAAGAGGGAAAGGCTCTCCCGACAGGAAATTATGGGTTTCAACCATAATGTTTGTTTACTAATATTGTAAAGTAAACAAACTTTCATGTCCGTGTGGCTGAGTGCTTAGTTGTTCTTGTCCTGGTCAGATATAGCAGTATTAAGCCATTCTGAGCTGAATAAGCCTCAAAACGCTGGGAAAACCGCTTATTCACCGAATGAGCTTGCATACAGTGCACAAAAGAGGGAAAGGCTCTCCCGGACAGGAAATTATGGTTTCAACCATAATGTTTGTTTACTAATATTAGTAAAGTAAACAACTTTCATGTCCGTGTGGCTGAGTGCTTAGTTTGTCTTGTCCTGGTCAGATATAGCAGTATTAAGCCATTCTGAGCTGAATAAGCCTCAAAACGCTGGGAAAACCGCTTATTCACCGAATGAGCTTGCATACAGTGCACAAAAGAGGGAAAGGCTCTCCGGACAGGAAAATTATGGTTTCAACCATAATGTTTGTTTATTATAATAGAAATTAGGAAACTTTCATGTCCGTGTGGCTGAGTGCTTAGTTTGTCTTGTCCTGGTCAGATATAGCAGTATTAAGCCATTCTGAGCTGAATAAGCCTCAAAAACGCTGGGGAAAACCGCTTATTCACACTCTCAGATTGCATACAGTGCACAAAAGAGGGAAAGGCTCTGCCCGACAGGAAATTATGGTTTCAACCATAATGTTTGTTTACTAATATTGTAAAGTAAACAACTTTCATGTCCGTGTGGCTGAGTGCTTTAGTTTGTCTTGTCCTGGTCAGATATAGCAGTATTAAGCCATTCTGAGCTGAATAAGCCTCAAAACGCTGGGAAAAACCGCTTATTCACACTCAATCAGATTGCATACAGTGCACAAAAGAGGGAAAGGCTCTCCCGACAGGAAATTATGGTTTCAACCATAATGTTTGTTTATTATATATAAATTAGGTAAACCTTTCATGTCCGTGTGGCTGAGTGCTTAGTTTGTCTTGTCCTGGTCAGATATAGCAGTATTAAGCCATTCTGGAGCTGAATAAGCCTCAAAACGCTGGGAAAACCGCTTATTCACCTTGCATACAGTGCACAAAAGAGGGAAAGGCTCTCCGACAGGAAATTATGGTTTCAACATAATGTTTGTTTACTAATATTGTAAAGTAAACAACTTTCATGTCCGTGTGGCTGAGTGCTTAGTTTGTCTTGTCCTGGTCAGATATAGCAGTATTAAGCCATTCTGAGCTGAATAAGCCTCAAAACGCTGGGAAAACCGCTTATTCACCGAATGAGCTTGCATACAGTGCACAAAAGAGGGAAAGGCTCTCCCGACAGGAAATTATGGTTTCAACCATAATGTTTGTTTACTTAATATTGTAAAGTAAACAACTTTCATGTCCGTGTGGCTGAGTGCTTAGTTTGTCTTGTCCTGGTCAGATATAGCAGTATTAAGCCATTCTGAGCTGAATAAGCCTCAAAACGCTCGGAAAACCGCTTATTTCAACCGAATGAGCTTGCATACAGTGCACAAAAGAGGGAAAGGCTCTCCGGACAGGAAATTATGGTTTCAACCATAATGTTTGTTTATATATTGAAAGTAAAAACTTTCATGTCCGTGTGGCTGAGTGCTTAGTTTGTCTTGTCCTGGTCAGATATAGCAGTATTAAGCCATTCTGAGCTGAATAAGCCTCAAAACGCTGGGAAAACCGCTTATTCACACTCTCAGATTGCATACAGTGCACAAAAGAGGGAAAGGCTCTCCGACAGGAAATTATGGTTTCAACCATAATGTTTGTTTACTAATATTGTAAAGTAAACAACTTTCATGTCCGTGTGGCTGAGTGCTTAGTTTGTCTGTCCTGGTCAGATATAGCAGTATTAAGCCATTCTGAGCTGAATAAGCCTCAAAACGCTGGGAAAACCGCTTATTCACCGAATGAGACTTGCATACAGTGCACAAAAGAGGGAAAGGCTCTGCCGGACAGGAAATTATGGTTTCAACCATAAATGTTTGTTTATTATATAATAGAAATTAGGAAACAACTTTCATGTCCGTGTGGCTGAGTGCTTAGTTTGTCTTGTCCTGGTCAGATATAACGCAGTATTAAGGCCATCTGAGCTGAATAAGCCTCAAAACGCTGGGAAAACCGCTTATTCACACCTCAAGATTGCATACAGTGCACAAAAGAGGGAAAGGCTCTCCCGGACAGGAAATTATGGTTTCAACCATGAATGTTTGTTTACTAATATTGTAAAGTAAACAACTTTCATGTCCGTGTGGCTGAGTGCTTAGTTTGTCTTGTCCTGGTCAGATATAGCAGTATTAAGCCATTCTGAGCTGAATAAGCCTCAAAACGCTGGGAAAACCGCTTATTCACCGAATGAGCTTGCATACAGTGCACAAAAGAGGGAAAGGCTCTCCGGACAGGAAATTATGGTTTCAACCATAATGTTTGTTTATTATAATAGAAATTAGGAAACTTTCATGTCCGTGTGGCTGAGTGCTTAGTTTGTCTTGTCCTGGTCAGATATAGCAGTATTAAGCCATTCTGAGCTGAATAAGCCTCAAAACGCTGGGAAAACCGCTTATTCACACTCTCCAGATTGCATACAGTGCACAAAAGAGGGAAAGGCTCTCCCGACAGGAAATTATGGTTTCAACCATAATGTTTGTTTACTAATATTGTAAAGTAAACAACTTTCATGTCCGTGTGGCTGAGTGCTTAGTTTGTCTTGTCCTGGTCAGATATAGCAGTATTAAGCCATTCTGAGCTGAATAAGCCTCAAACGCTGGGAAAACCGGCTTATTCACACTCATCAGATTGCATACAGTGCACAAAAGAGGGAAAGGCTCTCGCGACAGGAAATTATGGTTTCAACCATAATGTTTGTTTACTAATATTGTAAAGTAGAACAACTTTCATGTCCGTGTGGCTGAGTTCTTAGTTTGTCTTGTCCTGGTCAGATATAGCAGTATTAAGCCATTCTGAGCTGAATAAGCCTCAAAACGCTGGGAAAACCGCTTATTCACACTCTCAGATTGCATACAGTGCACAAAAGAGGGAAAGGCTCTGCCGACAGGAAATTATGGTTTCAACCATAATGTTTGTTTACTAATATTGAAAGTTAAACAACTTTCATGTCCGTGTGGCTGAGTGCTTAGTTTGTCTTGTCCTTGGTCAGATATAGCAGTATTAAGCCATTCTGAGCTGAATAAGCCTCAAAACGCTGGGAAAACCGCTTATTCACACTCGAATGAGCTTGCATACAGTGCACAAAAGAGGGAAAGGCTCTGCCGGACAGGAAATTATGGTTTCAACCATAATGTTTGTTTATTATAATAGAAATTAGGAACACTTTCATGTCCGTGTGGCTGAGTGCTTAGTTTGTCTTGTCCTGGTCAGATATAGCAGTATTAAAGCCATTCTGAGCTGAATAAGCCTCAAAACGCTGGGAAAACCGCTTATTCACACTCTCAGATTGCATACAGTGCACAAAAGAGGGAAAGGCTCTCCCGACAGGAAATTATGGTTTCAACCATAATGTTTGTTTACTAATATTGTAAAGTAAGACAACTTTCATGTCCGTGTGGCTGAGTGCTTAGTTTGTCTTGTCCTGGTCAGATATAGCAGTATTAAGCCATTCTGAGCTGAATAAGCCTCAAAACGCTGGGAAAACCGCTTATTCACACTCGATCAGACTTGCATACAGTGCACAAAAGAGGGAAAGGCTCTCCGGACAGGAAATTATGGTTTCAACCATAATGTTTGTTTACTAATATTGTAAAGTAAACAACTTTCATGTCCGTGTGGCTGAGTGCTTAGTTTGTCTTGTCCTGGTCAGATATAGCAGTATTAAGCCATTCTGAGCTGAATAAGCCTCAAAACGCTGGGAAAACCGCTTATTCACCGAATGAGCTTGCATACAGTGCACAAAAGAGGGAAAGGCTCTCCGGACAGGAAATTATGGTTTCAACCATAATGTTTGTTTATTATAATAGAAATTAGGAAACTTTCATGTCCGTGTGGCTGAGTGCTTAGTTTGTCTTGTCCTGGTCAGATATAGCAGTATTAAGCCATTCTGAGCTGAATAAGCCTCAAAACGCTGGGAAAACCGCTTATTCACACTCTCAGATTGCATACAGTGCACAAAAGAGGGAAAGGCTCTCCGGACAGGAAATTATGGTTTCAACCATAATGTTTGTTTACTAATATTGTAAAGTAAACAACTTTCATGTCCGTGTGGCTGAGTGCTTAGTTTGTCTTGTCCTGGTCAGATATAGCAGTATTAAGCCATTCTGAGCTGAATAAGCCTCAAAACGCTGGAAAACCGCTTATTCACCGAATGAGCTTGCATACAGTGCACAAAAGAGGGAAAGGCTCTCCCGACAGGAAATTATGGTTTCAACCATAATGTTTGTTTACTAATATGTAAATTAGGACAACTTTCATGTCCGTGTGGCTGAGTGCTTAGTTTGTCTTGTCCTGGTCAGATATAGCAGTATTAAGCCATTCTGAGCTGAATAAGCCTCAAAACGCTGGGAAAACCGCTTATTCACACTCTCAGATTGCATACAGTGCACAAAAGAGGGAAAGGCTCTCCCGACAGGAAATTATGGTTTCAACCATAATGTTTGTTTACTAATATTGTAAAGTAAACAACTTTCATGTCCGTGTGGCTGAGTGCTTAGTTTGTCTTGTCCTGGTCAGATATAGCAGTATTAAGCCATTCTGAGCTGAATAAGCCTCAAAACGCTCGGGAAAACCGCTTATTCACCGAACTGAGCTTGCATACAGTGCACAAAAGAGGGAAAGGCTCTCCCGACAGGAAATTATGGTTTCAACCATAATGTTTGTTTACTAATATTAGTAAAGTTAAACAACTTTCATGTCCGTGTGGCTGAGTGCTTAGTTTGTCTTGTCCTGGTCAGATATAGCAGTATTAAGCCATTCTGAGCTGAATAAGCCTCAAAACGCTGGGAAAACCGCTTATTCACACTGACTCAGATTGCATACAGTGCACAAAAGAGGGAAAGGCTCTCCGACAGGAAATTATGGTTTCAACCATAATGTTTGTTTACTAATAATTGTAAAGTAGGACAACTTTCATGTCCGTGTGGCTGAGTGCTTAGTTTGTCTTGTCCTGGTCAGATATAGCAGTATTAAGCCATTCTGAGCTGAATAAGCCTCAAAACGCTGGGAAAACCGCTTATTCACACTCTCAGATTGCATACAGTGCACAAAAGAGGGAAAGGCTCTCCCGACAGGAAATTATGGTTTCAACCATAATGTTTGTTTACTAATATTGTAAAGTAAACAACTTTCATGTCCGTGTGGCTGAGTGCTTAGTTTGTCTTGTCCTGGTCAGATATAGCAGTATTAAGCCATTCTGAGCTGAATAAGCCTCAAAACGCTGGGAAAACCGCTTATTCACCGAATGAGCTTGCATACAGTGCACAAAAGAGGGAAAGGCTCTCCGGACAGGAAATTATGGTTTCAACCATAATGTTTGTTTACTAATATTGTAAAGTAAACAACTTTCATGTCCGTGTGGCTGAGTGCTTAGTTTGTCTTGTCCTGGTCAGATATAGCAGTATTAAGCCATTCTGAGCTGAATAAGCCTCAAAACGCTGGGAAAACCGCTTATTCACCGAATGAGCTTGCATACAGTGCACAAAAGAGGGAAAGGCTCTCCGGACAGGAAATTATGGTTTCAACCATAATGTTTGTTTATTATAATAGAAATTAAGGACAACTTTCATGTCCGTGGTGGCTGAGTGCTTAGTTTGTCTTGTCCTGGTCAGATATAGCAGTATTAAGCCATTCTGAGCTGAATAAGCCTCAAAACGCTGGGAAAACCGCTTATTCACACTCTCAGATTGCATACAGTGCACAAAAGAGGGAAAGGCTCTCCGACAGGAAATTATGGTTTCAACCATAATGTTTGTTTACTAATATTGTAAAGTAAACAACTTTCATGTCCGTGTGGCTGAGTGCTTAGTTTGTCTTGTCCTGGTCAGATATAGCAGTATTAAGCCATTCTGAGCTGAATAAGCCTCAAAACGCTGGGAAAACCGCTTATTCACACTCTCAGATTGCATACAGTGCACAAAAGAGGGAAAGGCTCTGCCGACAGGAAATTATGGTTTCAACCATAATGTTTGTTTACTAATATTGTAAAGTAAACAACTTTCATGTCCGTGTGGCTGAGTGCTTAGTTTGTCTTGTCCTGGTCAGATATAGCAGTATTAAGCCATTCTGAGCTGAATAAGCCTCAAAACGCTGGGAAAACCGCTTATTCACACTCTCAGATTGCATACAGTGCACAAAAGAGGGAAAGGCTCTGCCGACAGGAAATTATGGTTTCAACCATAATGTTTGTTTATTATAATATGTAAATTAAGAAACTTTCATGTCCGTGTGGCTGAGTGCTTAGTTTGTCTTGTCCTGGTCAGATATAGCAGTATTAAGCCATTCTGAGCTGAATAAGCCTCAAAACGCTGGGAAAACCGCTTATTCACACTACTGCAGATTGCATACAGTGCACAAAAGAGGGAAAGGCTCTCCGGACAGGAAATTATGGTTTCAACCATAATGTTTGTTTATTATAATTGTAAATTAGGAAAACTTTCATGTCCGTGTGGCTGAGTGCTTAGTTTGTCTTGTCCTGGTCAGATATAGCAGTATTAAGCCATTCTGAGCTGAATAAGCCTCAAAACGCTGGGAAAACCGCTTATTCACACTCTCAGATTGCATACAGTGCACAAAAGAGGGAAAGGCTCTCCCGGACAGGAAATTATGGTTTCAACCATAATGTTTGTTTACTAATATTGTAAAGTAAACAACTTTCATGTCCGTGTGGCTGAGTGCTTAGTTTGTCTTGTCCTGGTCAGATATAGCCAGTATTAAGCCATTCTGAGCTGAATAAGCCTCAAAACGCTGGGAAAACCGCTTATTCACACTCTCAGATTGCATACAGTGCACAAAAGAGGGAAAGGCTCTCCGACAGGAAATTATGGTTTCAACCATAATGTTTGTTTACTAATATTGTAAAGTAAACAACTTTCATGTCCGTGTGGCTGAGTGCTTAGTTTGTCTTGTCCTGGTCAGATATAGCAGTATTAAGCCATTCTGAGCTGAATAAGCCTCAAAACGCTGGGAAAACCGCTTATTCACACTCTCAGATTGCATACAGTGCACAAAAGAGGGAAAGGCTCTGCCGACAGGAAATTATGGTTTCAACCATAATGTTTGTTTACTAATATTGTAAAGTAAACAACTTTCATGTCCGTGTGGCTGAGTGCTTAGTTTGTCTTGTCCTGGTCAGATATAGCAGTATTAAGCCATTCTGAGCTGAATAAGCCTCAAAACGCTGGGAAAACCGCTTATTCACACTCTCAGATTGCATACAGTGCACAAAAGAGGGAAAGGCTCTGCCGACAGGAAATTATGGTTTCAACCATAATGTTTGTTTACTAATATTGTAAAGTAAACAACTTTCATGTTCCGTGTGGCTGAGTGCTTAGTTTGTCTTGTCCTGGTCAGATATAGCAGTATTAAGCCATTCTGAGCTGAATAAGCCTCAAAACGCTGGGAAACCGCTTATTCACCGAATGAGCTTGCATACAGTGCCACAAAAGAGGGAAAGGCTCTCCGGACAGGAAATTATGGTTTCAACCATAATGTTTGTTTACTAATATTGTAAGTAAACAACTTTCATGTCCGTGTGGCTGAGTGCTTAGTTTTGTCTTGTCCTGGTCAGATATAGCAGTATTAAGCCATTCTGAGCTGAATAAGCCTCAAAACGCTGGGAAAACCGCTTATTCACCACTCTCAGATTGCATACAGTGCACAAAAGAGGAAAGGCTCTGCCGGACAGGAAATTATGGTTTCAACCATAATGTTTGTTTATTATAATAGAAATTAGGAACAACTTTCATGTCCGTGTGGCTGAGTGCTTAGTTTGTCTTGTCCTTGGTCAGATATAGCAGTATTAAGCCATTCTGAGCTGAATAAGCCTCAAAACGCTGGGAAAACCGCTTATTCACACTCATCAGCATTGCATACAGTGCACAAAAGAGGAAAGGCTCTCCGACAGGAAATTATGGTTTCAACCATAATGTTGTTTAGAAATAAAACTTTCATGTCCGTGTGGCTGAGTGCTTAGTTTGTCTTGTCCTGGTCAGATATAGCAGTATTAAGCCATTCTGAGCTGAATAAGCCTCAAAACGCTGGGAAAACCGCTTATTCACACTCTCAGATTGCATACAGTGCACAAAAGAGGGAAAGGCTCTGCCGACAGGAAATTATGGTTTCAACCATAATGTTTGTTTACTAATATTGTAAAGTAAACAACTTTCATGTCCGTGTGGCTGAGTGCTTAGTTTGTCTTGTCCTGGTCAGATATAGCAGTATTAAGCCATTCTGAGCTGAATAAGCCTCAAAACGCTGGGAAAACCGCTTATTCACCGAATGAGCTTGCATACAGTGCACAAAAGAGGAAAGGCTCTCCGGACAGGAAATTATGGTTTCAACCATAATGTTTGTTTATTAATAATAGAAATTAAAACTTTCATGTCCGTGTGGCTGAGTGCTTAGTTTGTCTTGTCCTGGTCAGATATAGCAGTATTAAGCCATTCTGAGCTGAATAAGCCTCAAAACGCTGGGAAAACCGCTTATTCACACTCTCAGATTGCATACAGTGCACAAAAGAGGGAAAGGCTCTGCCGACAGGAAATTATGGTTTCAACCATAATGTTTGTTTATAATATTGTAAAGTAAACAACTTTCATGTCCGTGTGGCTGAGTGCTTAGTTTGTCTTGTCCTGGTCAGATATAGCAGTATTAAGCCATTCTGAGCTGAATAAGCCTCAAAACGCTGGGAAAACCGCTTATTCAATGAGCTTGCATACAGTGCACAAAAGAGGGAAAGGCTCTCCGGACAGGAAATTATGGTTTCAACCATAATGTTTTATTATAATAGAAATTAAAACTTTCATGTCCGTGTGGCTGAGTGCTTAGTTTGTCTTGTCCTGGTCAGATATAGCAGTATTAAGCCATTCTGAGCTGAATAAGCCTCAAAACGCTGGGAAAACCGCTTATTCACACTCTGATTGCATACAGTGCACAAAAGAGGGAAAGGCTCTCCGACAGGAAATTATGGTTTCAACCATAATGTTTGTTTATAATATTGTAAAGTAAAAACTTTCATGTCCGTGTGGCTGAGTGCTTAGTTTGTCTTGTCCTGGTCAGATATAGCAGTATTAAGCCATTCTGAGCTGAATAAGCCTCAAAACGCTGGGAAAACCGCTTATTCACCGCTTGCATACAGTGCACAAAAGAGGGAAAGGCTCTCCGACAGGAAATTATGGTTTCAACCATAATGTTTGTTTCTTTCATGTCCGTGTGGCTGAGTGCTTAGTTTGTCTTGTCCTGGTCAGATATAGCAGTATTAAGCCATTCTGAGCTGAATAAGCCTCAAAACGCTGGGAAAACCGCTTATTCAACTCTCAGATTGCATACAGTGCACAAAAGAGGGAAAGGCTCTCCGGACAGGAAATTATGGTTTCAACCATAATGTTTGTTTATTATAATAGTAAAGTAAAACTTTCATGTCCGTGTGGCTGAGTGCTTAGTTTGTCTTGTCCTGGTCAGATATAGCAGTATTAAGCCATTCTGAGCTGAATAAGCCTCAAAACGCTGGGAAAACCGCTTATTCACCGAATGAGCTTGCATACAGTGCACAAAAGAGGGAAAGGCTCTCCGACAGGAAATTATGGTTTCAACCATAATGTTTGTTTATTAATATAAAAGTAAAACTTTCATGTCCGTGTGGCTGAGTGCTTAGTTTGTCTTGTCCTGGTCAGATATAGCAGTATTAAGCCATTCTGAGCTGAATAAGCCTCAAAACGCTGGGAAAACCGCTTATTCACCGAATGAGCTTGCATACAGTGCACAAAAGAGGGAAAGGCTCTCCGACAGGAAATTATGGTTTCAACCATAATGTTTGTTTACTAATATAAAATTAAAACTTTCATGTCCGTGTGGCTGAGTGCTTAGTTTGTCTTGTCCTGGTCAGATATAGCAGTATTAAGCCATTCTGAGCTGAATAAGCCTCAAAACGCTGGAAAACCGCTTATTCACACTCTCAGATTGCATACAGTGCACAAAAGAGGGAAAGGCTCTGCCGACAGGAAATTATGGTTTCAACCATAATGTTTGTTTACTAATATTGTAAAGTAAACAACTTTCATGTCCGTGTGGCTGAGTGCTTAGTTTGTCTTGTCCTGGTCAGATATAGCAGTATTAAGCCATTCTGAGCTGAATAAGCCTCAAAACGCTGGGAAAACCGCTTATTCACACTCTCAGATTGCATACAGCTGCACAAAAGAGGGAAAGGCTCTGCCGACAGGAAATTATGGTTTCAACCATAATGTTTGTTTACTAATATTGTAAAGTAAACAACTTTCATGTCCGTGTGGCTGAGTGCTTAGTTTGTCTTGTCTTGGTCAGATATAGCAGTATTAAGCCATTCTGAGCTGAATAAGCCTCAAAACGCTGCGGAAAACCGCTTATTCACACTCTCAGATTGCATACAGTGCACAAAAGAGAGGGAAAGGCCTCTGCCGACAGGAAATTATGGTTTCAACCATAATGTTTGTTTACTATAATTGTAAAGTAAACAACTTTCATGTCCGTGTGGCTGAGTGCTTAGTTTGTCTTGGTCCTGGTCAGATATAGCAGTATTAAGCCATTCTGAGCTGAATAAGCCTCAAAACGCTGGGAAAAACCGCTTATTCACACATGAGCTTGCATACAGTGCACAAAAGAGGGAAAGGCTCTCCGGACAGGAAATTATGGTTTCAACCATAATGTTTGTTTACTAATATGAAAGTTAGACAACTTTCATGTCCGTGTGGCTGAGTGCTTAGTTTTGTCTTGTCCTGGTCAGATATAGCAGTATTAAGCCATTCTGAGCCTGAATAAGCCTCAAAACGCTGGGAAAACCGCTTATTCACGATATGAGCTTGCATACAGTGCACAAAAGAGGGAAAGGCTCTCCGACAGGAAATTATGGTTTCAACCATAATGTTTGTTTATAATTATAATAGTAAATAGCAAACTTTCATGTCCGTGTGGCTGAGTGCTTAGTTTGTCTTGTCCTGGTCAGATATATGCAGTATTAAGCCATTCTGAGCTGAATAAGCCTCAAAACGCTGGGAAAACCGCTTATTCACACTCTCAGATTGCATACAGTGCACAAAAGAGGGAAAGGCTCTCGCCGACAGGAAATTATGGTTTCAACCATAATGTTTGTTTACTAATATTGTAAAGGTAAACAACTTTCATGTCCGTGTGGCTGAGTGCTTAGTTTGTCTTGTCTGGTCAGATATAGCAGTAATTAAGCCATTCTGAGCTGAATAAGCCTCAAAACGCTGGGAAAACCGCTTATTCACACTCTCAGATTGCATACAGTGCACAAAAGAGGGAAAGGCTCTGCCGACAGGAAATTATGGTTTCAACCATAATGTTTGTTTACTAATATTGTAAAGTAAACAACTTTCATGTCCGTGTGGCTGAGTGCTTAGTTTGTCTTGTCCTGGTCAGATATAGCAGTATTAAGCCATTCTGAGCTGAATAAGCCTCAAAACGCTGGGAAAACCGCTTATTCACAATGAGCTTGCATACAGTGCACAAAAGAGGGAAAGGCTCTCCGACAGGAATTATGGTTTCAACCATAATGTTTGTTTACTAATATTGTAAAGTAAACAAACTTTCATGTCCGTGTGGCTGAGTGCTTAGTTTGTCTTGTCCTGGTCAGATATAGCAGTATTAAGCCATTCTGAGCTGAATAAGCCTCAAAACGCTGGGAAAACCGCTTATTCACACTCTGATTGCATACAGTGCACAAAAGAGGAAAGGCTCTCCGACAGGAAATTATGGTTTCAACCATAATGTTTGTTTACTAATATTGTAAAGTAAACAACTTTCATGTCCGTGTGGCTGAGTGCTTAGTTTGTCTTGTCCTGGTCAGATATAGCAGTATTAAGCCATTCTGAGCTGAATAAGCCTCAAAACGCTGGAAACCGCTTATTCACCGAATGAGCTTGCATACAGTGCACAAAAGAGGGAAAGGCTCTCCGGACAGGAAATTATGGTTTCAACCATAATGTTTGTTTACTAATATTGTAATAAACAACTTTCATGTCCGTGTGGCTGAGTGCTTAGTTTGTCTTGTCCTGGTCAGATATAGCAGTATTAAGCCATTCTGAGCTGAATAAGCCTCAAAACGCTGGAAAACCGCTTATTCACCAATGAGCTTGCATACAGTGCACAAAAGAGGAAAAGGCTCTCCGACAGGAAATTATGGTTTCAACCATAATGTTTGTTTACTAATATTGTAAATAAACAACTTTCATGTCCGTGTGGCTGAGTGCTTAGTTTGTCTTGTCCTGGTCAGATATAGCAGTATTAAGCCATTCTGAGCTGAATAAGCCTCAAAACGCTGGGAAAACCGCTTATTCACACTCTCAGATTGCATACAGTGCACAAAAGAGGGAAAGGCTCTCCGACAGGAAATTATGGTTTCAACCATAATGTTTGTTTACTAATATTGTAAAGTAAACAACTTTCATGTCCGTGTGGCTGAGTGCTTAGTTTGTCTTGTCCTGGTCAGATATAGCAGTATTAAGCCATTCTGAGCTGAATAAGCCTCAAAACGCTGGGAAAACCGCTTATTCAC
>NW_026116082.1:0-33149 GCF_001640805.2 Lates calcarifer
CTAACGTAAAAACTCAACTCAACTTTACTGACTCTTGTCCACATTTTAGTAATGTGGCTGCAGCTCACCTCCTCTCCTCTAAACAACCTCCATTAAGCCAGCATTAGAAGTGTAAAACTGCATTATAATTTACATTTACATTAGTGAATCACACTAACTCCTCTCGCAAACAAATATAATGGCAATAAACACATCTTTTTATATCTTATTTTCTATGGCAAGTACCTTTTAAGTAGTTTGTTTTATCATTTACCTCCCACTTGATGTTGGTACAGAGTAAGTAGAAATCTTTAGTTACTTCAGTGGATTCTGAGAACTCAGATGACTGTATGTTTTCATTAAGCAATATACAGAAAACACAGCACGGGAAACCTAAAGGACAGGAGCAAATAACTATTACTCCTATCAGTCGAGTTGTATTGTTTAACAAGACGAATACATTTAGCTCAGTCTGGCTCATGCAATCATCAGGCCATGCTGCACCTTTTTATTTACATATTCATTTTTGATGACCTCCGTGAACCCTATTAATTCAGAGTATTAAAAACCTACTGTCGGGGTATTTTATGGCGAAACATTGTGGCGTTTCAGCACATAGGCCTACATTCAAAATTAGATTAAACGAAATATAGAGCAAAGCTGACGGGTATATGAATTTTTTTAAAAAGCCTAAATTGATTTTTAAAAGAGTGAAGTGTTCACAAGGCATTTTTGTCAAGTTTTAAAGCTGCGTCATTTTACGTAAATGAGTCAACTAAACATATTAGCCTTCCGGTGTTATGTTTTGTCGTTTATTTTCTCCTCAAATAAGCAACCGAGGAAATAAATAAATATTTATGCAATAAGGAAAAAAACTCATGTCATTAAAAGAGCAAATTTGCAGTTCAAGACGTCAGTTTAATTAAGCTGAAGCACCTGAATCAAAAGCAGGCCTCACCAGAGCTAAAGTTACAGCATAAGCAATAAATTAGCCTACAGGTCAAGGAGCTACATGCTACTTGCTAAACACGAGGCGGAGTAATTTTTGGGCCCCTCTGTTAAGTTTTAATAGTTTCTGATGTCCTACCTTGATGTGGAGGGCAGGTTCATCCAGACTCAGTTTTGTGCCAACAGGAGGAAACTCGGTGGCCTCCTCCTCCTCCTCCTCCATTTTTCCTTTCTTGCATGTTTTCACGTTAATTGGCAGCAGTTGAACTGTGAGCCGTAAATCAACAAGCGCGGAGTGTATTAATGAGTCGGACCACCCAGGAAAACTATTTTCCTCTGCACTTTCTTAGCGGACAATGTGAGGATACTCGAGTTTGCCATGCTCTGAAAACCATGAATGAACATTCACAAGAGCAGTGCTCCCCTGCTGCCACATTTCCAGCAGGCTAATGGCTGCTACAAGTACTGATTAAAGTTTTTTTTTTTTTTTTTTTTTTTTTTTTTTTTAAGGTGAAGTATTTACGAAGTTAGGGTCCCTGCATGCGGAGCATGAAACTGAAATAAAAAAGTAAAAATAAATAAATAAGGTTCAATTAATCCGAAAATAAAATAAATCAAAATATAGCCAACCTAAACGAACAAATGATTATTAATCGCCACTGGCCTTTGGCATTAATAAAGGGTTATTTATTTAGTGAGAATACTGTTAGACAAACTTACATTGCCCTGTTAAAGTTGATAACATTTTACTAATTATTTGGCCAGCAATAACCCTTTTTTTCCAAACAGAAAGCAGGATTTCTAAAATATTAAATGTAGCAGAAAGGTCAACTTACAGGCTATAGGTCGAGCTATTAAACAGGCTTTAAGATAAACACAGAAAAAAAAATTTCCCTCTACACATCCTTTAAAAACCTGCTAAAAGATCCTGCTATAAATAAATATTTTTTTTTCCACAAGAGCAGATCCTCAGCAGTGAAAGTAGTGCTTAATTGTCTTCCATTAATGAAACCTCACAAAGCTAGACCACTGGCTACTAAAATTCCAAGGTTAATCTTGATTAAATGTCTTTCCAGGGTACAAAAAGCATATTTTACATAAAACATCCTTCAAGGGGATTGAAGCATGATGTTGGAAAAAATATATATATAAAATACTGCTGATGGCAAGGCCAAGCATCCCATCATTACAAATCAACATACCACTAATATGGCTTCATCTGCCTTCCCCATTATCTTCCTCCCCAATTCAAGTCACACCTTTAGCAAGCCAAAGCTGCAACTTTAATCTTTCTTCAGAGTATGTATTAAGATTTCACATGAATGGTTTTCAGTGCGTACGTGGTACTTTAATATTTTCTGCTTTTGTGGCCACCATTCATTGTAAAAGACAAGTTTTGTTGCTGTTGAGAAGCAGCCTATAATAGGCTAAGTGCTGCTTTAAAAAATCAAAAGACTAACATTATTCTCCATTTGTAGGTTTCTTACCACATGAAAAACAGGCTGTGAAGGTAAAACTCAAATATGAGAGTTATTTCAAACTGATACTACTCTTACAACTGACTTTAACATGTGCTGGCCATTGTCAAATCTCATTATTAATTAAAGCGTAGGGAAGTGCAATTAATTCAGCTTTATAAATGCTTCTGCACAGCCAGCTGTATCAAGGCTTCCCTCTCCTCTTTCCTCTGCTGAGAGGGGAAATCCTTCTGTGGGCTGAATGCCCCTCGCCAGTGACTTTTGTTCTCTCACACTTACCCCACACACTCCAAAAGTAACATCCCTCTGCAGAAAGAAAAAAAATCTTCCCACACCTGTTGATGAATTGTGTTTGTGTATAAGGCTCAGACTGGGCAATAACATGTGTCTTTATACAACTGAGGCACAGACCCAAAATAGCAGTTTCCTCACATGGATGAGTGGTGAATGAGGAAACCCTTTCACAAAAGACAGCAAAGAAGCTTGTGGCCCGAGTCAGAGTAATCGTCATTGACAAACAGAAGATAATTCCCAGTTTGGACAGGAAAGTCAGAAGATGCCTTAATGACTGCTGCTGCTTCTGCTGCTGCTGCAGAGGGAAATAAAGGAATGTTTGTGTGACTGGTGGCTGAATAGTGGTGTGTTCCTTGCCAACACAGGCTGTACACCCCATGAACCCATGCTGTTTTGTTATACCAAGAATACAGAGGAACAAGATAGGAAGTCACATCTGTCAGTTTTATAATCATATCCAAATTTTTACATTTACATTTACAAGTGTTGTTTCCAGAGCCATTTACACAAAAAAGTAAAAACATAAATTATGATTGTGATGTGAATATTCCAATAATCAAAGTCTAAAATAGAAGAATATAACATATTATATGGATAGGCTGTGCATTTGTAGTTTGTCTTGAGTGGTGAAAATTGAATGTATGCAATTTTCTTTAATTAGATGTTGATAAATGAAATATTTAAAGATGTCACCACTATTAATTTCACCTTTCCCTGACCCAGGGACAAGATTTTAAAATTGTAACTATGTTTGGACCAGTCACTTCATTTCAAATTTTGTTTGCAAAGAACCTCATCTACTTTATTTGACTTTTGAAGAGGTGTTGGATTCTGCTAGATGCTATTTAGGAAAGAGTACAAATAAAACATCTTTATAAATCAAAATTTAAAATCACATAAATGTCATACTCTGAGTAAAGGTTTCTCCTTCTTATTCAACCAATAGATTCTAAAGTGAAACACGGGGAAAAAAAGATTTAAAACATAACATTTTTCTCATCAGTGTCTGTACAGTACCACAAAAAAAGGATGAATGTCATTCACAAAAGAACCACATTACACTGGAAGTGTGTGTTCAGATCAGTCACATAGGTTACAGATATACAATGTTTTTTTCATCATGCAGTAGAAGAGGAAACAAAAACGGGTGTAAATTTCTTTGTGAATGAATTCCAGTTATACAACCTTTCTTTCCATGACACCGTTTCCAGTTCCATGTAAGTGTGATTACCAGGCTGAAAGGCATATTATATTATTATTTAAGTAAAAAAAAAAAAAAAAAAAAAAACTACTACCATTGTGTGGCTTGACTATTCATACAAACATACTAATATACACACAGTCATCTGATAAAGAAAATGACAGAAACCTGTCTATTTCAAGGTAATTTAACTATTTCATAGTCAGCAGTATAATAAGTTTTTGTTCTTTTTTAACATAATGCAACTAGTTAAGATGAACAAATGAAGAGATTTTTTTATTTTCTGTATCAAGAGCCTGATCTAAATGGAAATGCAGTGTGTACTTTGTGGTAGGGAAATAAATGCAGGTTTTAACTATATGTTCATAAAACTGGGGATCATGTGGATTCAACAATTTTTTCAAAACCCCCAAAATAAACATAAACATATGGTATTTGTCATACTGTAACAAGAAATGCCACAAACAGTTGTGTTTATGTAAGACACTGTGTATGCAAGCCAAGGTTAATGGCTGTGAGGACACATGGTTTAAATGGAATAAGGTGGTGCAATGTGGGTGTATGAGCATATAAATTCAAGTAAGATGTTACTGAGTCAGAAAACTATTCAGCACACTGTCAAGCAGGAGATTCTTTACAGCTGACATTTAGTCACTCAGTATTCTTACACAATGAAGACATAAATGTACATTCATTCAGAAAACTGAAGCGTCGTAGTCAGGCTGCTCAGTTTCTGACCTTTTCCATTCTTGTACTTAACTCAAGTGTAAGAAAAGCAAATTGCAATGTGTTATATGAGAATGAGTGTATCTGTGGGAGGTGGGAAGGAAGATATAGTGGAAGATTATGACAGAAACAAAGAGAGAAGACACTTAACCTCTCACACGTCACTTGAGGGAAGCACTGTCGCCATGTCTTAATTCACTGCTGACCTACAACACAGTTAGGAATACTCACAATGGCTTTCACATAACACAACATACAATGAGGTGACCACTGTGTTCAAGGTTTTATTCATGGACACACATTTCACACAGAACAATGTTATGTCACTCAAGATATTGGAGATGTTCTTATCAATTCCTCAGAGCTCAAACATGGCCTGGAGATCTACAGTAGAGTACAGTACAGTTCAGTGTTAGCTTCTGAATTTGTAAGTGCTGATCCAAAGTCTGTGTTGGTAAAATATTCTGTGGTCGTGCAGCAGGGATTAAAAAATAAATAAATAAATAAACCTACTGCTTGTTCACTTGGGGAGACACAGCCTGAGAACCAGCAACTTAGCTCAGCACCATTGTTTACCACAGACTATTCAGTTACATGTCGTGTGGTGAGGTTAGTAAATGACAAAAGCACAACAGAGTTGTGTGATGGACCAAGAAAAACTGAGGAACACAACCCACTTGATTCCTCTTGAGTCAGGCGTACTGGCACCATGAATGGAGGGCTTTGAAAAAAGTACGCTCAAAGCCTCGTGTAATGCCTCTTAACATTTAACGTGACTACAAACAGTCATACAATGACTACATCCTTTCTTTCCTGTAAGTCCTATATGTGCGTGAGTGGATACACAGTCAGAGACAAAACAGTGGCACAGCGGCAAACACAGCTGCAGTAGTGGATGCCGCAGCCATGGACAGTCACAGTAAATATTACTGTTACAGCTGCCTGATGTACTGTTTATAGTGTGTGATGTAAAGGGATGGAAATTTACACATACTAAAAAAAGCAGTACCTCAGTAGGTTCACATCTTGATTAACTATTTGCAGGAAGAAGCTCTGATCTGACAGATGAAACTGATGAAGTGCAAAAGAGGACTAAAATAATAAAGCTCTCAGCAGCAAAAGCTAAAACAGATGAGTCTCCTATTAAACTGCAAGTGGCGATACCCCAAGAGCCCAACTGGTAAGATACCTTTGTGAAAGTCATGTGTTTTTGGAGCCATGATAAAGTAAAATGTAAGAACTTCCAAACATCACATGTAAACCATCTGTGCTCCTCCATACGCTGAAATTATTTGGGGATTTAAATGTATAGCACAATTGGTGGATAAGTGAGTAACAATAAGATGTCACTTAACTGCTGCATGGATCATTGCAAAGTAAAACAACATGCAGTATAGGAAGTCAGACTAGGGAATAAAACAAATGCAGTGCCAGTCCTCTCATGGAGCAGATTTTTCTCTGCAGGTGTTATAGCACTAATTCTAGCTGGCCATGATGATGCTGTCCTTTCTAATTTCCTTTTAGCACTGGTGAATTTCACAGGTTCATACTGCTCATCTGCCTCTGTCTGAGCCTTGGGCCTCAGCACCGCTCTCTCTTATCTCTGCACCACGCCTAACAACACAACCTGTTATAAAAATCTCTACTGAACTTTAATGTTTACTTTGCAGGAAATGTCACCAATGGGTAGTGGGATGACCAAAACGAAAGAGAAATCTCACTTAGATTCATCAATAATGTTGATATCCAGTTGGCCAATAAGTTAATGGAAACAAAATTTGAAATGGAGACTCAGAGCAAATGACTTAACTCTAAAGTCAAGGCACCTTCATAATGACACTGTCTTGAGCCTGTTTCAGTGATGTGTTGCTGAATCTCACACTGCTATGATTCATGTGTATATCTGACTGTCAGCTCTTCTCCAATCAAATTCATCCATAATAATTTAGAGGTAGAATGATCAGATAAAATAAGCTGCATGATAGAGGACTGGTTAAATTCTCATCCCTGCCCAGTGCTCATACAGTATTAAAATTAGTATTTAAGCCACTGTTTGGAATGACGTTATGCTATGACAGGTGTGGATAAGTTAATCTTAAAATGGGTAAATCAAATGTTGAATGGCTAGTTGGACAAATCAGATGTGTAACTTGACTTGAAACCACGTTCAATAAATCACGAAGAAGTGAGAACAGATACTTAATTATGATGATGGACAAACATGTGACAACAAATGCTTGCTTGACACCCTCTGATTAGCTCTTGTTTTAGCTGAAACCACGGAAGAAGAGGATGTCTGGGTCCTGGGGAGGAGAAGAGCAGGGTGCAGATGAAGTGAAGTTTATAGATACAGATGAGGTGAACTGAAGGCATGCAGAAGGACTGACTCAATCACCCATGGGCTGCATGCGACCAGATGTCAGGCAGCATGCAGAGGAGATGAAAAAGACTGACTGGTACGAAGAAACAAAAAGAGAGACTAACACCTGGTGATGCTATGATTTAAAAAAAAAAAAAAAGAGCCATTAACGGTTGAGGGCCCACTCAGAAGGCACGATGACAAGACACCCACAGACAGTCATGAACATTTCCATCTCACCACAGCCCAATTACAGACAAGGGAGCATGCTGGAAATGAGAAAAGGCTTCACAGGCACAAAAGAAAAACAATTTGCTATCAGTCACATTTTCACAATAAAGGACAATGGTTGGTGTTAGACGTACAGCGTAATGAAGAAAATTGCTGGTATGGATTGACAGAAGACTGCCACAAAGGTACTGAACAAATACCATATGCCTTTAGCAGTGCCTAACCATCCAGAAAAAAAAAAACACATCTAAGAGAACCTCATCGATAAACTGGTGTTTAACCTGTTTTACAGACAAAATTGAATTCCACTCTTACAGTTCTATATGCTTGCGGTGAATTCTGAGGGGTTTTGCTGAGGCCTCAATTTGTTACTTCTGAGACCGCACTTTGTGGGCTTGTTACACAAATACAACAGTAAGTGTTCTTCAGTCAATGTTGGCATCCACTTGTGACCACTGCTCCTCTTTAATACAGTTAAGACTTGTATTTTAAGATTCCTTGCCACATTTCATAATTTTGCAGTGTTTTCAACTGATGATCCAGCAATATAGGCATAATTCACAATCACACAGTGATTGCAAGACATATTAAGATAAATATCAGTGAACGGGATTCTGTCAGATTCAAAGGGCTGCCTCTTTAGAAAGCACCCTGCCCTGTAATAGAAGGCATTTTAATTGTTTTTCACAGGCTGGGAATCATGAGTTAAGGCCAATCTATGCCTTCATGTAAATTTAATCATCTGCTCAAGTCCACACAGGTACACACAGACTCCTGTGAGACAGCACAGACTGTCCACACAAGTACGCAGTCTGAAAAGTGAGCTGGGCACTGGTTTCGTGCACCATATGTATTTAATATAGTCCACTGATGTGGAATACATTGGTCATACACACTGTTGTTTTTTTGTTGTTGTTTGTTTTACATTTTTCTGTTATTCAGCCAAATATACTAAATAAATGAGCTCTTGCTATCAGGGGGTCGGCCATCATGTTTACTAGCATAGTTTACATGCAAGTCTACAGCTGTTGATGTCGGTCCTGAAGTGTGATCAGAGCTTTGTAGGTTCACTGCGGAGTATTTTAAACAGTCAAAACAGACTACATTCAGGGTTTCTCACCAAAACACTTTGTATGTATCCTTGAGATCTAAAAATGTGTCTAAGTTTTCTCAGCTGCCTAACATGGTTTCTTGTCTGGAGTGTGTGGTGGTGATGGTTGCTTGCCAAGAGCTTCAGCTATTGTTGAGTTTTAAAGACGTTAGAACAACATCTTCAGTGCTGTCTGGATGCTATAGTGAGTCACTATCATAAAGTGACGAGACAGGTGAGCCAGGCCAGGGCTAGCTGTTTAGCATGCTAACTTAAGTAGAAGAAAGAAGTGATAGATCTAGAGGCGAACCATTGCCATTACTTTCCACCGCTGGAGACAGCTCGCAGCTTGGCAAGTAAAGTTTGATGCTGAACTAGCAACATTTCTTCTAGACTGGTAGGTAAACAGCTGGTAATGCTAATGTTGGCGACGTAGCAATAGCAAAACTCACAAATACCTCCTTTAACTGGCTTTTATGGCTTAAATACTGGTCTGTCCAACAATCATATTTACATATTTACTTTTCAGGGAAGTGTAAAGAAAGAGACTGTTGGTTCATCTGAAAGAGGTTTCAGTTATCTTGTCCATCCCCTGTAGCTGTGACACACAACTAGTCAGCCACTTGCCAGACGAGAGTTATTCTGAGACAAGGTTTTATTTTTTCCTCTTCCACACAATGAAATATGGATAAGAGTGGAGGGGATCGTGGGCAGCTGTCAACAAATTCCCCAGCTTCCCGCCACCACTGATCAATCAGTCCTGTATCTGAACCACAACAGTGCTGACCCGCTGGCTAGAGCTGACATTAATCCTAAATCTTCCAGTCAGTGTGGAGGAATGACAGGACACAACGTGGTGGCAGTGGGAGCGAATGCTGATACAGGCTCTAACAAGGAAAGGTGCTGATGCTAATGAGTGTATCTGTGGCTCTTTAACGAGCCTGCATCGTTTGATGTCCTAATTTACAGTGAGCTTTGTCTCAGGGGTGCAGGATAATGAGCTGGCCCGGGATTCCCAGGGCAGCAGCTTGTGTAACCCACCTCATGCAGGGGACACTCACTCCTACTGAGTATAAGTGAGAGACAGAGAGAGAGAGAGAGAGATGGTAACAGAGGGAGCAGGAAGGACATGTTCAATGTCTGTAGGAGAGAGGAGGGTGGGGAGGTGGGTACATGTCATCCCCGCTTGATATGCTTGTTTGTACACACCAATCATTGAATCGCTGCAGCCAAGTGAGAAAAGCTTGTGTTCTCTGTGACAAACTGACCTCGGGCAACAAGAACACTCACAGAAAGAGGAAATGGAGACGGAAAGCATGGCGGGTGGAGGAGAAGCAGCAGCTTCAGAAAACAGAAAGTAGATGTTATTTGATTTGATCCCGATCAAGCAATGTCTCGTCAATAAAGACAACCCTTCCCTTGCTTCCTTGTGCTTAATTCAATCACCTTTTCCCCTCCTTTTTTTCAGAGCAATGCTGAGAAATCTGGCTCCTGGTGCACTCCAAGCCAAATTAGCAAATGTGGAGCTCAGTGACCTCAGCGTGGAGACCATCCACAGAGTATGTGAGCCCTACCACCCCCACCTCTTACTGCTGTGTCTGCATGGCTGCATTAGTCAAGCTCAAATGGGTTTTTCCGCCATGCGAAGCAGAGCATGACATGCGCTAAACAATGGCAGGCAGATGACGAGCCAGCTCCATTTGATGATGGCCTCTGCCGACATGGGCACTTTTTTTTTTTGATGTGGAGAACCATAAGGGCAGCGTGATTCATTAGGGGTGCACAGGTGGTCCGGGATCTAATGAGTCACATTCTGTGCAGTTCTAATGTGCAAATGGCTCAAAAAGGGACGGACAGGCTAAAAAAAGCTTGTTTTAGATAGGAGTCATGATTTTTCTCAATTTAGTGAGGATGTGTTCTCCTTCTCAGTATATTTAAATCGAAGAGTACACTGCTAGCAAACAGAGAGGTTCCCAGAAAAACAGAAGGGATGCATTTTAGTGCTCAACAACACATTAGCAATGGCCATTAACATTAATTTGTCACTATATGAAGAGAACACGTGCTGCTTGTGTCTATGCATTCAATCACAATATTATGACTTAACACCTTTAAAAGTCAAGAGTGTTAAATGTTGTTGTTTTATGCAACTAAAAACTGTCATCATCTATTCAATACACAAACAATAGCTATTTCTATCAATTAACTTTCAGAGGGCAGTGAGAATGCCACTGTTGGTGTTTCTAATCAGTTTCAGCTATTAACACTGCCCCCCTCTGGCTAAATGGCTGCCTGAGTAGGAAGTTGTTTTTGCAATTGATCAGTCAGATATTGATTACAAAGAGAAAACTACAGTATGGGAGACATTTTGTTATAGATGGATAATAGATACCCCTCACTGAGAAAAACAGTCATTTATGAAATGTACACTTACATGTAATTAGGCAGTGTTAACAGTTGTTGGGAGTATGAAAACACTTCAAACTGCACAATAAATCTAACCTTGCTTCAGTACCTCTTAATATTACACAAAAATATACTCCAAAAATAGTTTCTTTTAGCATGCTAGTCACTTCATCGCATTTGGATTGTTGTGGCTCCTGCGATGAAGTGACTAGCACTTCATTGCAGGAGCCACAACAATCCAAATTGTACCTGATCTATTAACTGCTCGCCACTGAGCACCGTTTGAACGTTTGACCTTCTAACACAGCTCATGACATTATGTTGACATTTAAAGTAATCCCTCCCACGGTTCTTAATCCCAGTGGCCGTGGACTGCCCTGACCCATACTCTGAGCTCAAGCCCCTCACATGCACTCGCCACACACTGGCAAAAAAAAGCCAGTGAGACAAACACAACTCTGATACCCGGACGAGTCAACAACACCGCCTTTAGAGGGCTCATGGGGCTCAGAAACATGCAGTGATGAAAGGGTTTGTTAATGATCATACACAAACTGAGGCTTGAAAATAACATGCTGAGATTCAACGTGTAACATGAGGACAGCATTTATCTGTGCCTCTCATGTATTACAATAACAATTGAGTCACAGAGATTAGCATAGGTTCTCCAAAACATAAATACCCATTCATTAAAGGTTGTTCAACAAGACCTAAGCTGCTCTGAAGGTATCTCCTGAATCCTTATGACTCTTCTAACATTTGGATGAAAATATTCTATTTTTAGATTTTGATTCAGTCTTTTGTTTCTCACACTGCAACTGTATTTTCTATAACCAGTCCCTTGGAATGGCATAAGTCTTTGCTCAAATATTATCCCTTTATACTGAATAAAAATACAGAATATCAGAAAGAAACATCACATACCATACCAACATAACTGATGAGAATTTTTGTACATTGTGATCCGTGCTATAAAAATTCTGAAGTAGATAATGTTTTGTGCAGCAGACAGAATATTTCTTTCATCCAGTTGATTCTTTAAGGATTCAGGAAACACCTTCAGAACAGCTGTAAGTATTGTTGAATGACCTTCAAGGTTTTGCTTTGGAAAATCAAATACTTAGTCCTGTGACTCAGATGTAGAGGTAATAATACATGAGTCAAACTGCTAACATGAGGACTGCCAGAAATAGATTTACGGTACAGTTCCTTAATCTACTGAAAAAAGAATTAAAAAAGAAAAAAGTATTATGCCAAACTAGAGAAGAGATACAGTCACTGCCATTTCTGCGGCTTCTTCTTTGTCACAGGTTTAGAGGAATAACCAACAACCTGTGTCGGGAGTCATGTGATGACAAAAAATAAAGCTTCTTTTTCTGTTATCAACAAGTGTGTCAGAAATTCATACCCTCCATTCATCCCTGGCTCTTACAGTAGAGACACCCTTAACTATACCCTTATATAACTATATAGTTATATAATCCAGCTTTCACTGTAGACTGTATTATACTAGTTGATTTTTTTCTTTAAAATTGTAAAAAGTCTCACTTGTGCAACAGGCCCAAACAGATAAAAAGTGATGAAATGAGAGGTACAAGATGACAACCCATTTATTTAGTAATACATTCTGCAAACTAGAAATTTTATTCAAACTTCAAAGGCTAAAAAATGAAAGAAAGGAGGGAAAGAAGGGGAGAAAATTTAAGGAGCGGGGAGAGAAATGCATCAATTCACAAGCAAGGAATGCAATTTGTTCAATCAACAACACAAATAGTACAATTTAGTTCCGGGAACAAAGCTTTTTAAACATTTTTCTTTTTTTCTGCCATTCCTTTGGAGCTAGAACATAATACAAAATATACAATTATTGAACTTTGTAAAATCACTCACAGAGGCCTCTGAGAAGCATTTGAATCAACATTGACAATACTTATCTACAGCACTCTAAAGCTATTCTTGAATGTAATCATAAATATAGCAGACATGAATGTATGTATGCACATTTTGAATGCTTACGAGGTTACCATGTTAAAACACTTGCATTTGTTAAAAGTATGACATCATCTGCAGTGGAAAGTTAAATAAGCTTTCAAGACCGAAATTCAATAAGGTAACATGGAGGGGGAAAAGCATACAAACCAGTGATCGTTGAAAAGTTGTACCTTGAGACAACCAGGACAAAAGTCACTTGTTGATAGCTTAAGTACCCTAACATGAAGCTAGTTTTTAATCTATTTGAGTGTAATGTCAGCAGCATTACTCCTCCTCATAGTGTTTTGTTGAACAAGTACTTTAGGGGGCAACATGAGATTGGGTAAGGCAAATCGGTGAGCTTATTTATGAGCTGAAAAAGGTCAGCAAAGTGAGGCTCAGGTCACCCTGCAAGGGGACAAATAAACCACCACTGCTAAGGGTCACACAGTAAACGCCACAACTGAGGTACATCAATATGTACAAGAGGGCGCAAGCGTTTAAAATCTCTTCGACTTCTGCCAGGTATTCCTCCATACAAGAATATACAGGATGCATTCCAGGCAACCAAAGGTAACTCTGTAAATAGCTTTATAATCTTTTTTTCTACAATAACAATTTTCTGAAAAAAGAAAAAAAAGCTGATTATACAGATGATCAGTGCATATGACTATTGTCATTTAGTCACACCTATTTTCTCACACATCTCACATTTCTAAAACCCTGAACTCTCGATACAATTCTAGATTTGAGCTAAGTCGAGCATCACACAAGTGGACAAAGTCGGTGAAGTTACACAGGTGAGCGTCCGAGGGCACTGTTTGAGAGGGGGCGGATCAGCTTACACGACAAGGCCAATAGTGTTTCTAATTACTAAGTTGTCATCTGCAGTAGCCACTTAAATCATTACTTGTTTTTGTTAACATCAGCACTATTCAGTCAAATACTGTACACGAGCACAGGCTTATCCCACTCAAATAGATCAGTGTTAAAAATCATAAGTTCTAGGGGAGAACCATAAGAAAACGGCTCTGATTAAAATGAACTGCTTTCTGAACAGTTTGGATCTACATAACATGAGACAAAAACACTTCCTATAAATGTTATGAGGTATTTCAGTTTATGAAAAGTAAAAACACGGAGAATAGATGGTTAGGGACTTTTTCTTTTTTTTTCTCTTTTTTTTGTAGGGGATGGGGGAGTAATAGGGATGTGATGGGTTTTTTTTGTTTTTGTTTTTTGTTTTAACACATAATTTAAAGAAAATACCCAGATGTGACAAATCACAGCCAAGCCACTGTCCAGATCTGCTAACATTCCAGCTACAGCAATTGTCTTTTGTAAAAAAAAATTAAAACATGAATGCCTATATTTTTCATTCTGTGGAATTAGTTTGTTATAAAACTGGGTAATTAACCAGCATCATTATAAGGGCCACATCATAAACTATACAGTTTTTTCAGGCTAAAATGCAGGACAGTCCAGGGGAACAGGGTGGGGTGGGGGGGGGTGGGGGTATCAATGGCCTCAAGATGCAAGGAAATATGTTTGCTCTTTATTAAGCTTGAAGAAAAACTGCATGAAATGTTGCTTTAAGAGTCATCAACACCTACCAGATTTGCAACAAGCAGATGGGTGCTGAAAACTGTTTGATGAAAGAGACATTTAGTCACTTAACAAATACAAGCAAAGCAGCGCAAAAATAAAATAGCTTACAGATGAAATAGAAACCTTACATAAATCTAAAAAAAAAAAAAAAAAAGGCATTTTCATTCGCACTGAGTCTTTTTTCCAAGCACTCTTGAGTTTTCAGAGTTTTCATTTAACATGATGTGAGTACAGTAGGTATACAAGTATTGGTGAGCATTGTGGTAGAAATACAATACTGCAATCTTCAAACCAAAACGAAGTGAGTTTAAAGACATTTTTACTTTTTTGTCGTTTGATTTTTTTGTTGCCATTTTTGCTTTTTCATGGGAGGGTATATTCAGTGAAACCACATTTTCATGCATACAAACATACAAAGAAATCAATTTCCCTATTTGACATGACAGTCAAGTTAGCTACCACTTTAACAGGAAATCTACAGGATTATGACTATGTTATTCATGTTTTTTGTTAGATGACTGTTTAAAGGTACTCTGTGGGGTTTCCACTGTAATCGCACACAGTTAGGTTTACATTCAACATTGCTTACAACATTGTCTTTAAGGCCTAACAAACACTTTTAACCCTCACACATTTTCAAAGGCTTTTTTTGTGTTTTGAAATCCACACTTTTTTGCATCAGCTTAGTTTTTTGTCTTTTATTGGTTCAGTGGTACTTTTATGCCACGTTACCATGATACCAACTGTTGATACGCACATTACTGCCTCCTGCACTCAGCAGACGTTTCACGTCACCTCATGTGCTTGTCCTGTGTGTTTGTCCCTGTGCATGTGGTAGTAGAGCAAGGACCCGCTCTTCAAAACATTTCTCTACAGCACCACCAGTGGTCAAAAACTCCACAGAGTACCTTTAACACAAACTAATAGCAACTAGAAATTTGAAAATAAAATTGCTCTCTTAATACCTTAACATTTTTAAAATCTTTTGCAGGGTTACAACTAAATTATCTGTTACATTGTTACTTCTTGTAATATAGACTTCACGATTACAAAATCTCAGCAATCTTTGGCCTTTTGCCACAAAAGCACATTAGGAAGCAGCTAATTTAGGATTACAGTCAGGGTTAAAGTCTGTGTTTTGTTAAAGATTTTATCATTTGCTACCCACCACAAATCTAAATGTGGTGAAATAGTTAGGATTGTCATTTTGGTAAATGTGGAATTACAAATTTAGCACATTATTATTGTGTGTTATATAAATGAAACCCCTCAGTGTTGATCAGAGGGACACCTAAGTGATTAGTGGGAAACCTTTGTTTGCCAAAACACACAAAAATTCAACTATCCATCCCAAGACAAACCAGAACCACATCTTGTCCATGGCAAAAAAAACTAACTCAAGCGACATGATTTATTCCTTGAAAGTTTAAGTCAAAAATATATACATACATAAATTTCCAACAATGCAATTTTAGACAAAAAATGGCAGAAAATAAATCTGGAATAAAACCATTTCTCTTCAAGAAATATATCTACTGAGTGTGTGTGTGTGTGTTAGATACAGATTTAGTCAACTACTATTCATCTTTTCAGGAGAGGGAAATTAACTGAAAAAACTAAAGAACCCACAGATCATACACTATAGCAGCAAACTGTATTGTGCTCTGGCTTGTGGTGGCGTAGGGGAGGGCTTTAAGCAGAGCAAACTCAATGGGAATAAAAAGGTGCTATACAACCGTGAGAACTCATTGCAGTTAGCGGATTTGTTCTTGGTTTGAAAGTCCAAATAAAAGGGAAAAATAGCCTCAAGTCAACAGTTTCTCCTATTTACAAACTAGTAATGGGTGATTTTCTCTAAAACAGTCAGTGCTTAAACTGTTCACATCAGTCAAATTATTAGATGTTAAAGGTAGAAGCTAAAAATCTATCTGTACCACGTACAAAAACTCAATCTCATGGGGAAAAAAAAAAAAACTTGGCATAGGCTGTAATAAAGCTGAAACAAGTGATCATAAATCATATGGCACCCACTGTGGGCACTGGTAACAATGAATGTTTAGAAAGTGATATTAAAATATGACACAATACATGTGTAAATTAGTCAAGACTTGACTAGCTGCAAATCACTGTGCACCATGGGTGAACTGAACTACTTGTGTCATCTCAGGTTACAGTATAGTTCTGATATATATAGCTTGAAGTTGTTCAAATAGCGCAACAGCATGTAAACTCTGTTATCCAAAGCTTTTTGGAATAGGTAGTGAGAGCCTGTCTTGGGTTGATATGAAACACTGACTGAAAAAAAAAAAGAAAAAGAAAAAAAAAAGGCAATGGGTAACCACTGGGTAATTCCCTTAAACTCCAGCCTGGTCTGTTGTGTGAACCACCTCAGCAAATTTAAATTAGAGTCACATGTACAGATCTGCCTTTACACTAACACACGTGCGCACATACATACACACAAGCACCCACGCACGCTTGCAAGTATCTATCCGCACAAACAAACATGTTAACAGGGGTATTTGTTTTATCAGACACTTCAAAGAATTGGAAAAAAAAAAGTTAATTTTTCGCTTCACACTTCCAAAATGACTGAGGAAACACTTTGCCATTATTATTTGAGCATGTACAGAAAACCACTTACAAAAATAAAATACAATAAAAAAGCACAGGGAAAAAATTATTAGGATTTAAATGGTTTGATATAGAGAGCTTACTGTGCTGTCAACTATACAATTTACCCGTTTCTTAAAGGAGCATAGACTAACTGAAAAAAACAAAACAAAAACAGAAAGAAAAATAAAAGCGCAGAGACATTGTGCCTGGAGGACAAGCAGTAATATCCACTGAACAGACATTTGTTAGAATTCCAGAAGAGCAGGAAAAGGCAAATAGTGCATAAAAGGTTCTCTTTTTCATTTCTTTCATTTTTTAACTTAAAATCAAGCTGCATTAAATACAGGCTGTTTGTACAGGACAATTGCACTTCACAAAAACAGAAATATACAAACACACACAAGGAAATGTGAATCAAATTAATTACAGCAAAAAAATTTACTACTTAAGCTGATTACTTAACAAAAAAGAAAGAAAACCTTGTGGACTCACTTGTTATGGGTTACTTTAGAGGAGAGTATTTAGGTGGGTGAACATAAAATGGGAGACAAGACGGTGGGGATCCTGAACTCCAGAGTGGACTGGTGCTGCACTATTCCAGGTTTGTGTGCATGCAACTCCTCTTCTTCCTCCTCCTCCTCCTCCCATGAAATTCCCTTCTTAGAAACCAAAAGCTCAGAGTGACGGTGAGACAGACTGCTGAGCTGAGCTGCTGTGGGTCTTGAGAGGATGGTGGTTTGTAAACTCTATGCTGTGTTAGTGGTAGGAGGTTGTGTTACCACATGTCGTCTGTGGATGCAGAGTCCTTGATAAGAGGGGAGAGGAAGGAAAAACCCTTCAGACTCTGACTCTACATCCATGAGATCTCTATCAAGAGCTGGACAGGTTTTAGCATGTACCATACAAACTGACAGATCATAAAAATCATCCAGGAGTTGCTGAATATCAACACCATTATTCCACCCCATCAACATCTTTGATGCTGTTGTAAATACTTTTACAGATAATCTGGAGGTATATTATTATTATTTTACCAAATGTACTCTTATGTATGGATGAAGCATTAATTAATTTGTCAAGCACACACAATAGCCATCCACCATGGCTGTATAAAATTACTCACTGTCTGATGATGTCAAACATAATTATGGTTTATAAACATTGTTGTGTATTATGGCTTATTTAAAGCTTATTTAAATAGTATTTAAAAGCTTCTGATGCAAACATTGTATAAGTTATTTGTTTCAGATATTCAGTAATATCATTTAAAACTGACAAGTATGGTCTATGCAATGATTTTAGCATCCTCTCAGCCCAACCGGAAAACCAGCAGTACTATCAAACTAATTATACTTAACAACAGCCAACTTCTATTTATGCTTATAAAATAGAAGTTGTTTGTAAAGGAGTGGATATATTTTGCTAAGTTATAACAGATGCTAGAGAAGCATACAGCTTTAATCATAATTCACACAATATTTCCCTTTGTTTATGTAATTGACTTAAGTTTATGTAACAGTTTGTTTAACTCATAAACATCTAAATACTTGAAACAACTGTTCTAGTGGTTGATTATCCTATATACTAAATGGAAGCTCTCTCTCTATAAAAAAAAATAGAAAAAGCGTTCGGTCTCGACCTGCTCTAAAGAGCCTTGAGATTACTTTGGCGCTGTATAAATAAAACTGAATTGGATTGAATTGAATTAAAACAGGTGCTGCTGGCATTAATTTACATGTACTTGTCCCCAATGTCCAAATGTGACAGACTCAGGATATGATGAACTCATATATTAGACCAGGACACATGCCACCTATACGGTCATACTACACGATCAAACACGGATGAAAGCAAAACTGTGCAAGTCACAGAACTGGAATCAGGCTGTAAAATACAGTGTGACACGGGGTACCAAGTAATAAAGCAGACTGGTTTGGGATCGTTTTAGCTTTGTAACGAAGTGACAAGATATGGAAACTTACTGACCAACAAGCATGTAATTTGCTGTAGGTAAAGACGATTAAAAACACGCTTGATTATGAGTTTTGACTGCAAATGACCAACATTATGACTTTTCACTACTAATTTATAAATAAATTTGAAAGAGCAAATATGAAAATAGATACGTTATGTACAGTAAGTACATATTAAGAGCTTATACTCAGAATGGCTAACCATTATTCTCTTAACTGGTGTAAAAACTTTTTTTTTACCACTACTTGTAGGACACACCGCTGACAAGTATGTTAGCTGTTGCTACAGAGCAGTTTCAGGAATGGATCAGTGTCAGATAAACATAATCAAATGCACATCCTCTCTTTACTGCACAAGCACACGTTCCTTTACAATGGCCACGGTTCTACAGCGCGAGCATTTGTCACATACACGAATGAACGAAAGACAGTAGCAAATATGAGAAATTATATAGGTGCATTCATATTTCTGATGACCGGATTAGCAAAATACAAAATTTCAGGAGGTCTCCCAGTTAGTTAAACTTTCATGATAAATGATAATTTAGGGCCATCATCATTGTGATTATCTTGAACCAGTATTTGAATCAATAATATATATGTATATGTTTCATTAATGCAAATTAATTAGGTTATCAACATGTTTTTTTGCGAAATTTAACAGTGAAAAAACAAAAAAAAGAAGAACAAATACCAAAAACAAAAGAACTGTGCCTCCCTACAAAATCCTCAATGCATTCAGACCATAATCATTTTATTTTTGTACCTTTCAAAAAAGAGCATTATAACTCCCTACTTAAGTTGATGTGATGCTGATTTTTTAGAATTGTTATTATACAAAAAACATCTGAAATTTGATAGTGTCTTACACTGCTGGGATTTATATGGAATTTTTTTTAAATATCATTTATAAGGTACTTTGACTGATGTTTTATCTTTGAACAAGTGAACCAAACAGATAAATGTATAATAGCATGGTGTGGATATTTCAGCAGCAGAATAAGGTGATATAATAGCAATAAGGGATGTCTCCATGTATTTAAAATGTCAATTTTATGATTGCTGCTGTTTCTAAAAATTGCGCACATGGTCCAGCCGTTATGTATAGTAGCTTGTGTTACGAATCTTGTTACGAATCACAACTTTAAAATAAAATAAAATAAAAAGCCCTTCTAAATTCCAAGGTATGGTACTGACAGTTGTAAATTGTGATGATTTCTGGTGTAGGTATAATCATTATCATCACAGAGATAATTAAATATACCTACCACAGAGTACAAGGTTAGTCACAGATTACACACAGAGCATCTGAAGCTGTATTCAGTTGGGACAACCTTTTGTCACAGGCTATATGCAGTCTGTAAGCTGCTGTGTTTCTGATTACATCTGACATCCTTTCTTATGGAGATTTTAGTTATGTTGCGCTTTTCTATAACATTGACCGCCAGTGTGAAACTATTAACAAGTTTCACTATATAATGTGATCAGTCACATTGTTTTAATGATCCCATGGCCTTTTCTGTATTTTGTGGTGGTATGATGTGAGTTTATAATGGGCTTTTAGGTTTTCTTGTCACAGAGCTACATCTTTGTCTCTGACAGAGACACTACACATATTACCGATTACTGCGAAGATGAAGAACTAAGAGACAGAATGAGCCGGATAAATACATCCAGAGAAGGACACAAGTCAATTGCTTTAGATTTGAAATATTACAAAGCACAGCAGGCTCCATCTCTAACTGAGCAACCAGGTAAGGTGAATATGCTGGACCACAAGACCAAGGACAACTCATACAGAGCAACAGGTGAAAGCCATTTTAAAGATGTCACGAGGGTAACTAGAAAAAAAACCCCTAAAAGTACAAAACAAAGCGCTGCATGTACAGAACGGTGTTTGATTGAAAAGATGGGACATAAAGGCTGAGAACACAACTCAAAATGTATCTGTGGTCTGATGATAAAACCACAGAACTCTTCAGTCACAGTTCTACGTGTTGTCTAGCATGGCCCTGACAGTATCTTTGTTTTTGCAGCAACTACAGTAATACTAACAATGAATGTGGCCAATGTAGACAAATTGTAGAGGAGAACCTGGAGGGAAAGGCCAAATACAAGTCTTTTAAAAAGGCAATGACAGTACACTGGGGGGTAAATGTACAGTAACCTCACTGTTACATAGGACTCACACATTTCTTGTAAAAAGGATGAATAAAAACAAAGAAACTGTCATATTTCTTCTCTTTAAGGTATAGTTACTATGTTGATGCAAATCCAATCAATGATTGCAAGCCAAATTTTATTTGCATGACACCAAAAATGAGGCCAGACTTAAAATTTAAATTTCATTAACAATATGGTAGAAATTTTAAGAAAACTGTTCAATTTCACTCCTTTTTGCTTGACCAAGTTGGTGCAAATCTGCAAACAAGTGAACAATATCCAGATGTGTAAAGATAACAAAGATGTGTCCTTGGAGACCTGAGGGTAACACGCAGCCAACGGTGGTTCAAATTACTACTCAATTAAAGGGATGAATACAGAAACAAATATTATGTAGGGTTTCTATGAGCCACTTTGAATTAATTTGTGAACATTTCTGAAAACGGTATTTGACTTTGTTCCATGGGAAGCTTTGTGTAGCCTGGTGGCAAACAAAACCTCAATTTAGCCCATTTTTTATTTAGCCTGCACCACATAATACAAAGAAGTCAAGGGGCTTGATGGAGTTCTGAAGGTACACTACTCTCTGTGATAACTCAATATGTGAAACTACATCAAGAAGGCCATCTTCATACAAACATGAAATACTGAAACAAAGTGCTAATATTTCCCAGTCAAGGACAAGATGAGATGTGTACAGTTATGTAGCTGAGCCAGTGAACTTATCTGATGAAAATGTAAAAGCATGATATCTGAGGGCACTGGCTTTGTGGCCTGCTTGTATACAAAGAACTATGAGCAACGCTGCTTTTAAACCAGTGTCTTAGAGAATGTAGTTTTTTTTTTTTTTTCAATCCACACAAACACCAGATAATTTCACTTATTAGCTCTTTCCTCTTTGATTAAGGGAGCACGAATTATTCAAATCAGCTCATGTGGTATGAGACTGAGTCTTTTTGGCACAGGACCTGCAATGCTCTTGTGGTCCTTTGCCAAAATGAAAGCAGATTTTGTGACTGAAGAATTACTATGATTATTCAAGAGAAACAACTGGACCATTTTCTGCTAAGTGTCAGCCATACAGAAAAACTGTAGTATTACTGGTGCTTGCATCCCTTTTTTCTGTTTTTTGGATTCATATAAACTTGGCAGAAGGCAAAAAGATACCCTCAACCGGTCACTTCATCATCACATTTTTTTAAAAATTCACTTGGCGACAAGTCTTTTCCCTTGTTTCACCTTGTTGAATACCATTGACATGCATAAAATTGGTTAAAACTTGCTAGTCACATGTCAACAAGCATGCATACTCCAAACAAAGCACACCTGCTGGGAGTTAAAGACAAGCTGGGATACTTACTGTGTCATCACTTCGGTAGGGGTTGAGTTTGTTGTACACCGCTTCAATAACACTTCGTCTGAGGGAAAGAAAAAGTATAAAAACACTGAATGTTGGGTTTCATTAAAATAAAAACATTGAAAAAGATACCCAGTGATTGAACTGGCAGTAACTGTCAGAAAGGAAAGCATGTCATTATGTGATGAAGTTGTCGTTGTCAATTCTAAGCACAAAGCTCACTCACTTGCTTGCCAGCTCTCCACCAGGAGGGAGGTTCGGGATGCTCTCAGATGCTAACGTCCGCATAACATGGACCAAATCCGGGACACCTTCATCCCCCTGCTTTTTGATGATCTCTGTTGGTAAACAAAATTATTTTCTTTTGGATCCTTTTATAAGACCATACAAGAGAGCTTCTAATATAGATAGGAAAAAAAAGCCTATCTGTATAAGAATGTACAGTAGAGAAAAACTGTGATTGAAACCTCCCATATTTAGAATGAGAAAGAACAGAACAGGGTTGTGTCGCTTGTGTCGATTGTGACGCTGTGTGTGTGCATATACTTTAAATATTATGTTTTTCTCACACACACAACATCTACAGTACTGCATGTCTCTTCACCATGGAGGAGAGATCCCTCCTCTATGGCTCTTCCTGAGGATTCTTCATTTTTTGGAGGGAGTTTTTCCTCATGTGAATCAAGAGTCTAATGATAAAGGGTCTTGTATAGACTGAAAAGCCCTCTGGGGTGAATTTGCAGCCTCTACAAATAAAAACACACTGACTTCCCTTGACTTTGCCTTCTGATAGAAAGAATAAAGGTTATATAGTTAAACACTAAGTGGTAATTTGATGAGCGGTAACGATTTTTGAGACCTATGGCCACCTACTGAAAATGAAAAATATCAACCAGAAAAGGGTTTTGTAGAGAAGTATATTTTCCTGGTCATCATGTTACCATGGAACAATTTGTGTTAAGATCAGATTGTCACCAATTTGAAATTATGACTCTAATTCTTTCAAAAAAAAAAAAAGATTGTTATTGTAAACATGAGTTAAGTCCTTTGCTCAATGGGGTAAAGGCAGTTGATGGTTGTGTTAAACAATGTGATGAGTTACTTCTTTTTCGGCCTTACCAGTGTATGTAACATTTTTCCCAATAGAATAGACCTTGAGCTTAAAGAATTTTAAATAAAATCTTTAAACATTAGAATAGTGGCACTAAAATTTATGTGCCAGTCTCTGTAGAGACTGAACATGAAGTCTGTTGCACTTTCTCTCTTCAAACTCTCTATAACATACATAAGACAACACTTTAAAAATGTTGATAGGCCTGCCTGAGTTATAATGCATGACATAACTGATATGCATCAGGCATTTAAAAAAACAAAAAAACAACAACCCAGCAGTCATGTGTAATGAAGCAGGTCACATTACACTATAGTTACAAAACACATCTGAATACCTAGATTATACTCAGTAAGGTGTTTGCCTATTTTCAAATCCTGTTCTTCCTGACCACTGTGGATGCTCTGTGACCATAAGTCAATCAAAGAAAAACAACTTCTTCCTTCAAAATGGGGCTTTGGATGTTTCTCTGGCTCTACAAACAGTCGTGGCATATAAACATTTGCTAACTCTCCAATCAGTATAAATGTTACTGAGGATAGCATTATTTAAAAAATAAATATTTTAAAAATAAGGGGGTTTGCATTGAAGGAAAATAAGATAAACAAAAGGAATTATTATGTTAGTGCCTAACTTTTCATGATAGTCTACAAAGGCAAAACATCATTTTTCTCCCCTACCTTCTACTCTGGCCTCCAGATATTTATCCAGCTCAGCCTCCCGTTTCACTGCTTCTGGAGATACCTTTGGGGCCCCAGGAAAGCAGATTAACACAACACTCATATTGTCCCGACTTCCCTGTGGAAAATTAAGAAACAAACATAGAGGTCATGAAAATCATCCATGACACCAAAACAGACACGTGTGACAAAATGTCAGTGTAGATTTTGTAGACACGCCATACCTTGTACAAGCAGGTGTCAACAATTTCATTGCTGACTCTTTCAAGATCATCTGTCACCTCTAGCCTTGACCTGACAAAGTCACACAGTTCCTCATTGGCCATGACATCCCAGATGCCATCACAAGCTAGTATAATGAATTCATCTTCCCCCTCGCATCTCTCTATTGCATAAACTTCAGGCTCAGGTGAAACAAGCTGCTCTGTTGGGCCTTTTCCATGCACACACTTGTAGTCGAAGTCTCCCAGAGCTCGAGAGACAGCTAGGGACCCATTAACTCGCTGGATCATGACTGAGCCACCGGCATTCTGGATCCTTTCCTTCTCCAGAGGGTTGCTGGGTTTGTGATCCTGTGTGAAGAAGTGCACAGCTCCACCCCGGCTGAGGAGCCCCCGTGAGTCGCCACAGTTGATAAAGTAGATATGGTTCGGAGAAATCATCACTCCCACTGCGGTGGAGCCACTGCGATCCACACCATGCTTCTTCTCGGAGATGGTTCGCATGTGTTCATCAATCTGCAGGAATCCTGTTCGGATCCCGTTCTTCACGCTGTCCACAGAGGGGTCCTCCTGCAGAGCACTCTGGAAGTCTGAGTTGCTGGTGATGTGCTCCAGCAGGTGCTCACAGCAGTACTTGGCCACCTGAGAGCCAGCATGACCATCATAAACGGCAAAGAATGACCAGAGGTCGAGACCATGAGGCAGACCAATTACTGCTGTGTGTGCATCTTCCATCTCTACCCGCCAACCTTGCATGCTGCTCAGCCCATACCTCAGGTTGTTACCTTCACCATGGGAATTATATTTTTCCATCTTTGGTTTGTCCAGAAATGCACCCATTGTGTCCCTCTTAAAACCTGTAAGAAAAAATAAGAGAGAGAGACATCTATTTACAAGATACAGCAAACACTTAATGTTTTACACAACAGGCAATAATTTAAAAACTTTTAGACAAAATTCTGTTTCTAATCACTGTATTATGCAAAGACACCTTAAATTTTTGGGAAAATGTGGAATAATTTTCCAAAAGGTACACATTCTGTATGTCTCCTGCTGTACAGCTGGGCACAATTTTGAAAAAATAATTAAATCAGAAAATCTTTCCATTTGTAGAAAAGATTAGCATCTCAGAGCTGAGTTTAGACACCCTGCTCCAGTCTAAAAATAGCAGACCTGTGTACACATTTTTGCTACCTATTAGGAACACTACTAGTGTGGATCAAATTGAAACGCCCATAAACCACTGGCTGATCAAGTTTAGAACGAAATGTACTAACACGAATTAAGTTATTTAATCGTGTTTTGAATACACCGCTGACCAGCATCTCTCTGACCTTCGCAATGCAGAACACTTCACCACACTAGCTAGTCGAGGTTATATTAGTTAAAGCTATCGTTACATGCCTGCAGAGCTAACGCTAGCTAACCGACTGACCAGTTACTCGATAAACACACACACAATTTCAGGAGATCTGACAAATCCAACACTAACTCTAACGCTGTGGTGAGCTAATGTACACCACGAATCTGCCCAGTAAGTACAGCTTTTGCGGTTGGATTAAGGCGAAAAGTTATCTCTGTAGAAAGTCCAAACCACAACCCAAATAAACAAACAGCCTTGCTTACTTGCGGGCCTTGACCCTTGTCCCTCACAGCTAACTTTGACAGGCCTCCCTCTGCCATGGTCTGTTAACGTAACGCTCAGGCAAGGGGAGCCCTCGGCCTTGCTAACGTACTATGGCTACAATGCTAACTTCGCTAACGTAGCTAACTGCCCAACGTTCCCCTATAGTCGCTGGCTCAAGAGTGAACATCTTATCACTTACCAAATTTCCAAAATACCGGTTGACAGCAACGGAAGCTGCGACAGGGAGTAGGACTGACTGGCCGCAATTCACACCAGAGAGGGTACACCGACGAAACTAGGGGGTTTGCGGCGGTTTAGCTAGGCTAGCTAGCCAGTTAGCTAGCAATGAGCAATCGTCACTCAAGACTCAGTGCATATAAATTGTGTAAGTGCGGCGGTCCCTCTTGGCGTACGCCCGTGATGCATTACATTATCTCAGCTGGCGAACTAAAGTATATTCTACCAGGTTTTCTTGTAAATTTGTGAGCCGGAGCTTTGTGTGGCCAAGCCAGGGGGAAGCTGAAACGTCTGTCCCAGCCTCTCCACTTGACAGCTTGACAGCTTGCTAGCTAACGTTAGCTTCTGAGAGCACAGAGCCACTGAGACAGAACCCGGATGTTGCAGGTTGCGTACTCGAAAACATGACATCATCCCTGAAGAGTTGTGGCTTCTAAGGCTCATACACAGAGGGCATGTTTATAACAACACGGGAATATATACTGAAATATGTCCCACATATAGCTTTGAATTGAATGTGGCCTTGGTTTAAAAAAAATCTATCTTGCATCTATAGTGATGTGCGTACACGATGTTCTCCTGTCATTTAATGCATGTCTGTGTTTTGATTGGGCTGAGTTTACACTTGGGATGGATTCAAGGCATTCAAACGTTTATTTGTCTCATACACAAGTGATGTAGAATCCAATGCCATGTGGCGTGGTCTGTGGTTTGTGCTTTAAAACTACTGTTAAAAAAAGTGCAAGGCAAAGTGCAGACAAATACAAAATGATCATATAAATGTAAATATTGCATTCCAGCTGGTAGAATAGTTTTCCTGTCTCATTCATCTGTTTGTTATTAAAACCCTAACAAGCAGGGCCATATCAAGGATTTCAGGAATTCTGAGGTCATGAGTCCAAGTGAGTTCAAGATTCTTAGGCATGTTTATTTATTCTTTGATCTAATATTTCCTGATTAGAAGATGCATCTAACTTTAAAGTATATATATTTTATTTAGGCATAGTGTTTTATTTAAAACTAATGCACAGAGCAGTTTACTATATTTTGTAAGATGGAAAAGGAAGGTTCAAATCATGTTTATATTCCCTAATATCAATAGTCCTTCAGTGCTTTATATATTTGGACACAAAGTAGTCAGTAGTGAGATTTCATCAAGTTTTGTCAAGTCACTTCTGTTAAATAACCACCATGTATAACTATTTTAGAATAGAAAAGAGGACATGGAAAATAAAGAGGACATGATCTACATGACAGTTGTAGCATAATGTATGCTAACAAGCAATGTCATTAATGACTATGCTATTCTGTAGTGTTCAGAATTAGATAATGATGAACATGCATATATCTCTATTTCACAATCCAGAGTAGAATTAATGACAATGACAAATTAGTAAGGCACACCTCACAGTAGAGGCTTACATGAATCAACTTCACGGTCTAAAATAATAACCAGAGAAAATTCAGATTTGAAATAGATACACGACCTGTTCCACCAACAAAAGCGAGTCTACAGTATATCCTTGATGCTATGAAACACTTTCAAATGGTGAATAATATGAGACAACCAGCACTTATTGTTTTAAAGTCTCATGTAATGATAATGATTCTACTGTAGAACAATCTGTACCTCTTCTAATAGAGCTCAGTGTCACAGTCAACATTTTTAGCTTCTCCTGTTCATTCTCTGTTGAGCTGTGTATTTTTTTGCCACATTAGGGGCCCCGGACAAATTTTTCCATGGATGCTTTGAATACTGCACATTTTAACATGGTGAGCATCAGCTGGCCTTATATTGCATTTTTATCTCTGTTCTGAAAGAGAATTTAGTTTTGAAACAATTATCAGTTTTAGAGAACCAGCAAGTTTCTGTGTAAATGTTGTGGTTGAATTTCATTATTGCAAAAAGCGGAAATTCACCACAGACAGTTTCTGCAACCTTAAGAGTGCAGGGAGAATGAACACTATTATCCATAAAATTAAAAACAGATAAAGAAGAGAATTTTTATCCTACCAAAAAAATTCTTAAGTTGTTGATAACCTTCTGGATAACCTTTGATACCATTTTCATTCTTAGTTGATCAAAGTAAAAATGGTAACACTTCGTCCACTATATTAACATTAGTATATCGCTGTATTCTGCGTGGACGTCCTAAATTTCTGTAGCTGATTAGCGCCGAACTTTAATTTTGAAAATATGAAAGCGGAAGTGACACTATATCCGTCAGTATGGTCGGTAGTAGTTTTTTGGTTGCAGTTTATTTACAGTAGTGTAGCTCATTCATTTCGCACAAATGGACTTATGCATTGTGTCCGCGTTGTGGTGCTTTATACCGCTTTATTTACTCATTCACTTCATGTTTTTCATTTTCGCGGATGCAGACTTCACTCTGTTGTGGGCTAGTGTGATAGGACACAGGCCAGGTGAGTTCACCAAACCTGTGCTTGTGTCTAGTATTTGACCCGTTTCTTATTCACAAACAAGACAATGTATCTGTTTTAAGAAAACATGGGGACATCCAGTGATAACGGGTCTACTCACCTATTAGCCCTCCCTGTATATATGGACAGTGTAAACCGTTAAACAGCCGTTGGACAATAATTAGCTAGCTTGTCACCTTTGATCTGTCTCACTTGATGTTCCTCTGAACTCCTCCAATATCATATTCCACTTTTTATGTGTTTTATTAACTATTTCACTATGGTCAAAATACATAAATAGTATAAGCAAAATATATGTAAATACTAAAAATTAAAGTTCTCATCAATCACATTGCACCACTGCATTAATGTGCAGACGGATGGTAACAGTGGTGCTAGTTCAATGTTTTGTGTGTAAAATATTAATCTTACAAAGTAACTAGCTCTATGAAAATGAATTTTGTCACTTTTGTATTCTGAAATGCAGTGGAGTAAAAATATAAAGTAGTATCTAAGGGAAGTACCCCAAATATCGTACACAAATTCAATGCATACTTTACAACACTGTCAAGAAAAACACCCCACTTGTTTTTTTTTTTTAAAAGGTCCATTGTTATGATAGTTTTGTTGTGTGTGGATGTAAATAGCATTTAATAGTGTGATTATTACTACTATATTGATATAGTAGCTAGTCAAAATTAAGCAAATTGCAGCTAGTTTTTTTTGCTGTTGTTTAGCTAGTTTTCATACTGTATAAGCTATAACATTACATGTATTTTATCATCATATCTTTTATTTAAGGTCTTAAGCTTAAAGTAGTCATTAAATAAATGTTTAAGAGCAAAACCAGCAATGTTTTGCTCTTAAATGCAAAAACAAACACACCAAAAATACTCAAGCTGCCCCAAAATCATATTAAAGTGTCATGCTTGAGGGAATGTACTTTACACTGGCCAGGCCATACATTCTCCACTGTATTGCATCCTAGTGAGCCTGCGTAATGACATACAAAATAAATGTTTGTTTCTATATGAAATACCGAGAGTTGTTTTTTGCGTTGAGCAGAGACCAAGCTGAAAGGACTGGTGGTGTGGGTCACCGGAGCGTCCTCTGGTATTGGAGAGGAGCTGGCCTACCAGTTGGCAAAGTGTGGGTCACGTCTCATCTTGTCTGCTCGACGTGAGGATGAGCTAAATAGGGTGAAACGTCAGTGTTTAGGTGAGAAAACTCTAATTAATATTTTTTGACAAGTTACCGGAGGATTTGAATAAAAGAAAGCCGACTTAAAATTCACAAATACTTCAGCTCTTTAGCAACACTGCAGTATAACGCAGTAAAACATTGATAAAACTTTGCCATAAGTCTTTTCTTTTTCTTTCAGTTAGCCCCCATTATTGAACCAACAATAAACTGTATAGTGGTTTTGGTGCCTCATCTGAGTTTGTTTAATTTTCATTCAGTCTAACTCATCTGTGACCAGCTGAAATCATTTCATCATTTATTCTCCTAGATAAACTCCAGCCTCCAGGATGAAGATATTCTTGTTCTTCCACTTGATTTGTTAAAGAGGAAATCACATGAGGAAAAAACAAAAGCAGCAATCCAATACTTTGGACATGTAAGGCAACTGCAATGGCTTATTTATAATACAATCCATTTTCATTGTTAGTTTCATTTCCAGCAAGAACATTTCTATTTGAGTTACTGGTTTTTAGTGACATAACAGACGTTGTGTTCAATCCATAACAATTTCTCTTTACTTTGCTGTTGTCTTTTCATTACACCACGTACAGATGTAACTATGACAAAGCCAAATTATTCTGTCCATTCATTGTAAAGTAAAAGAAATTATACTTCAAATCACGCTGTTTTCCTTGTCTCTGGTTCAGTCCACTTATCCGTGCCTTTTCAGATTGATATCCTAATTAACAATGGTGGCCGGAGCCAGCGCTCTCTGTGCTTGGAGACCAGCGTTGATGTGTACCAGGCTTTGATGGAGCTCAACTTCCTGGGTACGGTCTCCATCACCAAGCAGGTGCTGCCTCACATGACGCAGCGAGGAACTGGGAGCATTGTGGCTGTCAGCAGCGTGGTTGGCCTCGCCGGGCGCCCCTGGCAACAGGATACTCTGCTAGCAAACATGCTCTTCAGGTGAAGGGAATACAGATAGCAATTAATGGCTTTCTGGTTTTCTCTTATTTTTATTTTATTCTAGTTTGATTTACTTAATGCCAGCTTGTGTAGAAAAGTGAATAGTCACTGTGTTCTGTGGCTTCAACTGTGTTACAGAGAAAGCTCATCTGGATCTACTTTACTTTGTAGTACTTCAGTTTATGAAATATTTAGCTTTACAAGTGATGGCCTTGTCTGGACCAAGGAACATTCTGTTGATAGTTACTTCATTGTCAACAGGGTTTCTTTAATTCCCTTCGAACTGAGCTGACTGACTATCCAAACATCCTCATCAGCACAGTGTGTCCAGGGCCTGTGCAGTCACAGATTGTCCACAATGCCTTCACAGAGGAGGCTGAACAAGGTACTGCTTTTTGTTTGTTAATATAAGACATAAAAATCCTGCATTGTACCTGTATTTGATATGTGGCTATTTCAGTAGTTTGTTTTCAGTGGCCCCTTTTCCTTCCATTACCTCAGCCTGTAGCCACAGCTGGTAACCAGGAACACAAGATGCCAACAAGTCGCTGTGTGCGTTTAATGCTGGTGGGAATTGCCAATGGTGTCAAGGAAATGTGGATCGCACAGCAGCCCTTCCTCCTGTTCTACTACGCCTGGCAGTACACTCCCACTTTTGCCTGGTTCATCACCCAACGTGTTAGGCAGGAAAAGGGTGCAGAATTTCAAAGCTGGTCTGGTAGGTATATAATAATGTCCTTATGAGAGATCAAGTACAAAATTATTATAATGCAGATTCAATCAAAAAATAGGCTTACTGTCACCATTTTTTTTTTTTACCAAATACCTGTCATAATACAATGTTTTCTCGTCTGTCGGCATGAAAGCAATTAAGTGAATTTCCCAAACTGTTCCTTAAAACTTGGGTGGAGCTATCCTGGGAGTCTGCTGAAGTCACTTAACTCCACATATTTAAAGGAATCGTAAATTTGGCCCACCTCAGCAGCTGCAACAACACAGGAGAGACGGAGCCACATGCTCACACAGTCACAGGAAGAGATTTAATCAGCCAAAAACAAGTGGAAACTTCTGTTTGGGTGTGCCACTGTGTGGAAGACCTTTAAAATCATTCCCTGTACTACTGCAAAATATTTTTTTATGTTAAAGATGTATGTACACCTGGTCAAAGGCTCACTTTATTTTACAGAAAGTGCTCACATGTGACAGGACCAGTTTGTTGTCTCTGTATGCCCGGCCTCGCTGTCGCTCTCTGTAAGGTCGACCTTGCTCCATTTGAACTGGGACCGGGGGATTCTCAGTGTGTGAACGGACTGAAAGTACTTGGAAAAAGCGGAACGTGGCAGACACAAAGCAGAGCTGTCTCTTAACAGCTGGGGGGGCCTCAGCTGTTGCTGACCTTTGAGTCTAATAAGAAGACGGTGGCCAGGGTATGACAGTGAGCATGACTACATCCCCGCGGTGCTGACTGACTGACTGACTGACTGACCAGTGCGTCTGGTGGCCTCTGCTGGACAGTGACAGCTGAGGGCCATGCAGAAAGGTCATGTTCCACTGGCCATATATCAGAGCGTCACATGCTCATGCTTCAGTAGGGTCTGTGAGGTATCTTTTTAAGATGAAAAATACCACCCCCCACACACACCCCAAAAAAATCCCAAACTTGCTGTTTGGACTTTCTGAAAGTTAGCAAAATTGAAACAGTATTACTTAACAGTAAAATCCCTGCAGTTAAAGCAATGTCAGGGTCTTAACCACAACCAGCACACAATTACTCCAGATTCACAAATCTCACCAAGATGCAGAACGTTAAGAGACAATTTTCATGCTCATGTACAAATGATAAAATGATGATTTCATTCAAAGTAGTCAAACATCTGTGCTAATTGTTCACTTTTTCTTTCATTACAGGATGCAGACTCTGCATACTTCACTAAAACCAAGACCTCCTGAAAGTCTCATCCTGGGAGCAACATGTTTCAGGGTTTTTGCCTTTGTTTAGAAGTAAAACATTGCCACGAAAGCTGCCTGAGGCATGGTAGTGTCTGACAAACATGAGTATATTTTTCACAATGTTACTGTTATTTTGTAACAAGCATCTTCAGATTATGTGAACTTCTGGTACAGAGCCTACATGAATTTATAACGTGAGGGCTAACAACATGTAAGAATGATGAAGCACTTGCACTAACATTTTGATGGCTAATAAAATTCAGTTTGGATCAGTTTTCTTCCCTGGTAAGTTTGTTTAGTGAAACATTAGAAAACTGTTTCTGCCAAGCTATTTTATTATAAGTATATACA
>NW_026116083.1:0-20899 GCF_001640805.2 Lates calcarifer
GCGTTTTGAGGCTTATTCAGCTCAGAATGGCTTAATACTGCTATATCTGACCAGGACAAGACAAACTAAGCACTCAGCCACACGGACATGAAAGTTGACTTTACAATATTAGTAAACAAACATTATGGTTGAAACCATAATTTCCTGTCGGAGAGCCTTTCCCTCTTTTGTGCACTGTATGCAATCTGAGAGTGTGAATAAGCGGTTTTCCCAGCGTTTTGAGGCTTATTCAGCTCAGAATGGCTTAATACTGCTATATCTGACCAGGACAAGACAAACTAAGAACTCAGCCACACGGACATGAAAGTTTTAATTTCTATTATAATAAACAAACATTATGGTTGAAACCATAATTTCCTGTCGGAGAGCCTTTCCCTCTTTTTGTGCACTGTATGCAATCTTGTGAATAAGCGGTTTTCCCAGCGTTTTGAGGCTTATTCAGCTCAGAATGGCTTAATACTGCTATATCTGACCAGGACAAGACAAACTAAGCACTCAGCCACACGGACATGAAAGTTAATTTCATATAGTAAACAAACATTATGGTTGAAACCATAATTTCCTGTCGGAGAGCCTTTCCCTCTTTTGTGCACTGTATGCAATCTGAGAGTGTGAATAAGCGTTTTCCCAGCGTTTTGAGGCTTATTCAGCTCAGAATGGCTTAATACTGCTATATCTGACCAGGACAAGACAAACTAAGCACTCAGCCACACGGACATGAAAGTTGTTTACTTTACAATATTAGTAAACAAACATTATGGTTGAAACCATAATTTCCTGTCGGGAGAGCCTTTCCTCTTTTGTGCACTGTATGCAAGGAGTGTGAATAAGCGGTTTTCCAGCGTTTTGAGGCTTATTCAGCTCAGAATGGCTTAATACTGCTATATCTGACCAGGACAAGACAAACTAAGCACTCAGCCACACGGACATGAAAGTTGTTTACTTTCAATATTAGTAAACAAACATTATGGTTGAAACCATAATTTCCTGTCGGAGAGCCTTTCCCTCTTTTGTGCACTGTATGCAATCTTGTGAATAAGCGGTTTTCCCAGCGTTTTGAGGCTTATTCAGCTCAGAATGGCTTAATACTGCTATATCTGACCAGGACAAGACAAACTAAGCACTCAGCCACACGGACATGAAAGTTGTTTACTTTACAATATTAGTAAACAAACATTATGGTTGAAACCATAATTTCCTGTCGGAGAGCCTTTCCCTCTTTTGTGCACTGTATGCAATCTGTGAATAAGCGGTTTTCCAGCGTTTTGAGGCTTATTCAGCTCAGAATGGCTTAATACTGCTATATCTGACCAGGACAAGACAAACTAAGCACTCAGCCACACGGACATGAAAGTTTTTACTTTACAATATTAGTAAACAAACATTATGGTTGAAACCATAATTTCCTGTCGGAGAGCCTTTCCCTCTTTTGTGCACTGTATGCAATCTGAGAGTGTGAATAAGCGGTTTTCCCAGCGTTTTGAGGCTTATTCAGCTCAGAATGGCTTAATACTGCTATATCTGACCAGGACAAGACAAACTAAGCACTCAGCCACACGGACATGAAAGTTTTTACTTTCAATATTAGTAAACAAACATTATGGTTGAAACCATAATTTCCTGTCGGAGAGCCTTTCCCTCTTTTGTGCACTGTATGCAAGATTGTGAATAAGCGGTTTTCCGCGTTTTGAGGCTTATTCAGCTCAGAATGGCTTAATACTGCTATATCTGACCAGGACAAGACAAACTAAGCACTCAGCCACACGGACATGAAAGTTTTTAATTTACATATTAGTAAACAAACATTATGGTTGAAACCATAATTTCCTGTCGGAGAGCCTTTCCTCTTTTGTGCACTGTATGCAATCTGAGAGTGTGAATAAGCGGTTTTCCGGCGTTTTGAGGCTTATTCAGCTCAGAATGGCTTAATACTGCTATATCTGACCAGGACAAGACAAACTAAGCACTCAGCCACGGACATGAAAGTTTTTACTTTCATATTAGTAAACAAACATTATGGTTGAAACCATAATTTCCTGTCGGAGAGCCTTTCCCTCTTTTGTGCACTGTATGCAAGCTCAGTGTGAATAAGCGGTTTTCCAGCGTTTTGAGGCTTATTCAGCTCAGAATGGCTTAATACTGCTATATCTGACCAGGACAAGACAAACTAAGCACTCAGCCACACGGACATGAAAGTTTCCTAATTTCAATTATAATAAACAAACATTATGGTTGAAACCATAATTTCCTGTCGGAGAGCCTTTCCCTCTTTTGTGCACTGTATGCAATCTGAGAGTGTGAATAAGCGGTTTTCCCAGCGTTTTGAGGCTTATTCAGCTCAGAATGGCTTAATACTGCTATATCTGACCAGGACAAGACAAACTAAGCACTCAGCCACACGGACATGAAAGTTTTTAATTTCAATATTAATAAACAAACATTATGGTTGAAACCATAATTTCCTGTCGGAGAGCCTTTCCCTCTTTTGTGCACTGTATGCAATCTTGTGAATAAGCGGTTTTCCCAGCGTTTTGAGGCTTATTCAGCTCAGAATGGCTTAATACTGCTATATCTGACCAGGACAAGACAAACTAAGCACTCAGCCACACGGACATGAAAGTTGTTTCTATTATAATAAACAAACATTATGGTTGAAACCATAATTTCCTGTCGGAGAGCCTTTCCCTCTTTTGTGCACTGTATGCAAGCGTGTGAATAAGCGGTTTTCCCAGCGTTTTGAGGCTTATTCAGCTCAGAATGGCTTAATACTGCTATATCTGACCAGGACAAGACAAACTAAGCACTCAGCCCACACGGACATGAAAGTTTTTACTTTATATTAGTAAACAAACATTATGGTTGAAACCATAATTTCCTGTCGGAGAGCCTTTCCCTCTTTGTGCACTGTATGCAATCTGAGAGTGTGAATAAGCGGTTTTCCCAGCGTTTTGAGGCTTATTCAGCTCAGAATGGCTTAATACTATATCTGACCAGGACAAGACAAACTAAGCACTCAGCCACACGGACATGAAAGTTGTTACTTTACAATATTAGTAAACAAACATTATGGTTGAAACCATAATTTCCTGTCGGAGAGCCTTTCCCTCTTTTGTGCACTGTATGCAATCTGAGAGTGTGAATAAGCGGTTTTCCCAGCGTTTTGAGGCTTATTCAGCTCAGAATGGCTTAATACTGCTATATCTGACCAGGACAAGACAAACTAAGCACTCAGCCACACGGACATGAAAGTTGTTTACTTTACAATATTAGTAAACAAACATTATGGTTGAAACCATAATTTCCTGTCGGCAGAGCCTTTCCCTCTTTTGTGCACTGTATGCAATCTGAGTGAATAAGCGGTTTTCCCAGCGTTTTGAGGCTTATTCAGCTCAGAATGGCTTAATACTGCTATATCTGACCAGGACAAGACAAACTAAGCACTCAGCCACACGGACATGAAAGTTGTTTACTTTACAATATTAGTAAACAAACATTATGGTTGAAACCATAATTTCCTGTCGGAGAGCCTTTCCCTCTTTTGTGCACTGTATGCAATCTGGGTGAATAAGCGGTTTTCCCAGCGTTTTGAGGCTTATTCAGCTCAGAATGGCTTAATACTGCTATATCTGACCAGGACAAGACAAACTAAGCACTCAGCCACACGGACATGAAAGTTGTTTACTTTACAATATTAGTAAACAAACATTATGGTTGAAACCATAATTTCCTGTCGGCAGAGCCTTTCCCTCTTTTGTGCACTGTATGCAATCTGAGAGTGTGAATAAGCGGTTTTCCCAGCGTTTTGAGGCTTATTCAGCTCAGAATGGCTTAATACTGCTATATCTGACCAGGACAAGACAAACTAAGCACTCAGCCACACGGACATGAAAGTTGTTTTTACAATATAATAAACAAACATTATGGTTGAAACCATAATTTCCTGTCGGCAGAGCCTTTCCCTCTTTTGTGCACTGTATGCAATCTGAGAGTGTGAATAAGCGGTTTTCCCAGCGTTTTGAGGCTTATTCAGCTCAGAATGGCTTAATACTGCTATATCTGACCAGGACAAGACAAACTAAGCACTCAGCCACACGGACATGAAAGTTGTTTACTTTACAATATTAGTAAACAAACATTATGGTTGAAACCATAATTTCCTGTCGGCAGAGCCTTTCCCTCTTTTGTGCACTGTATGCAATCTGAGAGTGTGAATAAGCGGTTTTCCCAGCGTTTTGAGGCTTATTCAGCTCAGAATGGCTTAATACTGCTATATCTGACCAGGACAAGACAAACTAAGCACTCAGCCACACGGACATGAAAGTTGTTTACTTTACAATATTAGTAAACAAACATTATGGTTGAAACCATAATTTCCTGTCGGCAGAGCCTTTCCCTCTTTTGTGCACTGTATGCAATCTGAGAGTGTGAATAAGCGGTTTTCCCAGCGTTTTGAGGCTTATTCAGCTCAGAATGGCTTAATACTGCTATATCTGACCAGGACAAGACAAACTAAGCACTCAGCCACACGGACATGAAAGTTGTTTACTTTACAATTAGTAAACAAACATTATGGTTGAAACCATAATTTCCTGTCGGCAGAGCCTTTCCCTCTTTTGTGCACTGTATGCAATCTGAGAGGTGAATAAGCGGTTTTCCCAGCGTTTTGAGGCTTATTCAGCTCAGAATGGCTTAATACTGCTATATCTGACCAGGACAAGACAAACTAAGCACTCAGCCACACGGACATGAAAGTTGTTTACTTTACAATATTAGTAAACAAACATTATGGTTGAAACCATAATTTCCTGTCGGCAGAGCCTTTCCCTCTTTTGTGCACTGTATGCAATCTGAGAGTGTGAATAAGCGGTTTTCCCAGCGTTTTGAGGCTTATTCAGCTCAGAATGGCTTAATACTGCTATATCTGACCAGGACAAGACAAACTAAGCACTCAGCCACACGGACATGAAAGTTGTTTACTTTCAATATTAGTAAACAAACATTATGGTTGAAACCATAATTTCCTGTCGGCAGAGCCTTTCCCTCTTTTGTGCACTGTATGCAATCTGAGAGTGTGAATAAGCGGTTTTCCCAGCGTTTTGAGGCTTATTCAGCTCAGAATGGCTTAATACTGCTATATCTGACCAGGACAAGACAAACTAAGCACTCAGCCACACGGACATGAAAGTTTTTAATTTCATTATAGTAAACAAACATTATGGTTGAAACCATAATTTCCTGTCGGCAGAGCCTTTCCCTCTTTTGTGCACTGTATGCAATCTGAGAGTGTGAATAAGCGGTTTTCCCAGCGTTTTGAGGCTTATTCAGCTCAGAATGGCTTAATACTGCTATATCTGACCAGGACAAGACAAACTAAGCACTCAGCCACACGGACATGAAAGTTGTTTACTTTACAATATTAGTAAACAAACATTATGGTTGAAACCATAATTTCCTGTCGGCAGAGCCTTTCCCTCTTTTGTGCACTGTATGCAATCTGAGAGTGTGAATAAGCGGTTTTCCCAGCGTTTTGAGGCTTATTCAGCTCAGAATGGCTTAATACTGCTATATCTGACCAGGACAAGACAAACTAAGCACTCAGCCACACGGACATGAAAGTTTTTACTTTCAATATTAGTAAACAAACATTATGGTTGAAACCATAATTTCCTGTCGGCAGAGCCTTTCCCTCTTTTGTGCACTGTATGCAATCTGAGAGTGTGAATAAGCGGTTTTCCCAGCGTTTTGAGGCTTATTCAGCTCAGAATGGCTTAATACTGCTATATCTGACCAGGACAAGACAAACTAAGCACTCAGCCACACGGACATGAAAGTTGTTTACTTTACAATATTAGTAAACAAACATTATGGTTGAAACCATAATTTCCTGTCGGCAGAGCCTTTCCCTCTTTTGTGCACTGTATGCAATCTGAGAGTGTGAATAAGCGGTTTTCCCAGCGTTTTGAGGCTTATTCAGCTCAGAATGGCTTAATACTGCTATATCTGACCAGGACAAGACAAACTAAGCACTCAGCCACACGGACATGAAAGTTTTAATTTCTATTAATAAACAAACATTATGGTTGAAACCATAATTTCCTGTCGGCAGAGCCTTTCCCTCTTTTGTGCACTGTATGCAATCTCAGTGTGAATAAGCGGTTTTCCCAGCGTTTTGAGGCTTATTCAGCTCAGAATGGCTTAATACTGCTATATCTGACCAGGACAAGACAAACTAAGCACTCAGCCACACGGACATGAAAGTTGTTTACTTTACAATATTAGTAAACAAACATTATGGTTGAAACCATAATTTCCTGTCGGCAGAGCCTTTCCCTCTTTTGTGCACTGTATGCAAGCTCTGTGAATAAGCGGTTTTCCCAGCGTTTTGAGGCTTATTCAGCTCAGAATGGCTTAATACTGCTATATCTGACCAGGACAAGACAAACTAAGCACTCAGCCACACGGACATGAAAGTTGTTTACTTTACAATATAGTAAACAAACATTATGGTTGAAACCATAATTTCCTGTCGGCAGAGCCTTTCCCTCTTTTGTGCACTGTATGCAATCTGAGAGTGTGAATAAGCGGTTTTCCCAGCGTTTTGAGGCTTATTCAGCTCAGAATGGCTTAATACTGCTATATCTGACCAGGACAAGACAAACTAAGCACTCAGCCACACGGACATGAAAGTTGTTTACTTTACAATATTAGTAAACAAACATTATGGTTGAAACCATAATTTCCTGTCGGCAGAGCCTTTCCCTCTTTTGTGCACTGTATGCAATCTGAGAGTGTGAATAAGCGGTTTTCCCAGCGTTTTGAGGCTTATTCAGCTCAGAATGGCTTAATACTGCTATATCTGACCAGGACAAGACAAACTAAGCTCAGCCACACGGACATGAAAGTTTTAATTTCATATAATAAACAAACATTATGGTTGAAACCATAATTTCCTGTCGGCAGAGCCTTTCCCTCTTTTGTGCACTGTATGCAATCTGAGAGTGTGAATAAGCGGTTTTCCCAGCGTTTTGAGGCTTATTCAGCTCAGAATGGCTTAATACTGCTATATCTGACCAGGACAAGACAAACTAAGCACTCAGCCACACGGACATGAAAGTTGTTTACTTTACAATATTAGTAAACAAACATTATGGTTGAAACCATAATTTCCTGTCGGCAGAGCCTTTCCCTCTTTTGTGCACTGTATGCAATCTGAGAGTGTGAATAAGCGGTTTTCCCAGCGTTTTGAGGCTTATTCAGCTCAGAATGGCTTAATACTGCTATATCTGACCAGGACAAGACAAACTAAGCACTCAGCCACACGGACATGAAAGTTGTTTACTTTACAATATTAGTAAACAAACATTATGGTTGAAACCATAATTTCCTGTCGGCAGAGCCTTTCCCTCTTTTGTGCACTGTATGCAATCTGAGAGTGTGAATAAGCGGTTTTCCCAGCGTTTTGAGGCTTATTCAGCTCAGAATGGCTTAATACTGCTATATCTGACCAGGACAAGACAAACTAAGCACTCAGCCACACGGACATGAAAGTTGTTTACTTTACAATATTAGTAAACAAACATTATGGTTGAAACCATAATTTCCTGTCGGCAGAGCCTTTCCCTCTTTTGTGCACTGTATGCAATCTGAGAGTGTGAATAAGCGGTTTTCCCAGCGTTTTGAGGCTTATTCAGCTCAGAATGGCTTAATACTGCTATATCTGACCAGGACAAGACAAACTAAGCACTCAGCCACACGGACATGAAAGTTTTAATTTCTATTATAATAAACAAACATTATGGTTGAAACCATAATTTCCTGTCGGCAGAGCCTTTCCCTCTTTTGTGCACTGTATGCAATCTGAGAGTGTGAATAAGCGGTTTTCCCAGCGTTTTGAGGCTTATTCAGCTCAGAATGGCTTAATACTGCTATATCTGACCAGGACAAGACAAACTAAGCACTCAGCCACACGGACATGAAAGTTGTTTACTTTACAATATTAGTAAACAAACATTATGGTTGAAACCATAATTTCCTGTCGGCAGAGCCTTTCCCTCTTTTGTGCACTGTATGCAATCTGAGAGTGTGAATAAGCGGTTTTCCCAGCGTTTTGAGGCTTATTCAGCTCAGAATGGCTTAATACTGCTATATCTGACCAGGACAAGACAAACTAAGCACTCAGCCACACGGACATGAAAGTTGTTTACTTTACAATATTAGTAAACAAACATTATGGTTGAAACCATAATTTCCTGTCGGCAGAGCCTTTCCCTCTTTTGTGCACTGTATGCAATCTGAGAGTGTGAATAAGCGGTTTTCCCAGCGTTTTGAGGCTTATTCAGCTCAGAATGGCTTAATACTGCTATATCTGACCAGGACAAGACAAACTAAGAACTCAGCCACACGGACATGAAAGTTTTAATTTCTATTATAATAAACAAACATTATGGTTGAAACCATAATTTCCTGTCGGCAGAGCCTTTCCCTCTTTTGTGCACTGTATGCAATCTGAGAGTGTGAATAAGCGGTTTTCCCAGCGTTTTGAGGCTTATTCAGCTCAGAATGGCTTAATACTGCTATATCTGACCAGGACAAGACAAACTAAGCACTCAGCCACACGGACATGAAAGTTGTTTACTTTACAATATTAGTAAACAAACATTATGGTTGAAACCATAATTTCCTGTCGGCAGAGCCTTTCCCTCTTTTGTGCACTGTATGCAATCTTGTGAATAAGCGGTTTTCCCAGCGTTTTGAGGCTTATTCAGCTCAGAATGGCTTAATACTGCTATATCTGACCAGGACAAGACAAACTAAGCACTCAGCCACACGGACATGAAAGTTGTTTACTTTACAATATTAGTAAACAAACATTATGGTTGAAACCATAATTTCCTGTCGGCAGAGCCTTTCCCTCTTTTGTGCACTGTATGCAATCTGAGAGTGTGAATAAGCGGTTTTCCCAGCGTTTTGAGGCTTATTCAGCTCAGAATGGCTTAATACTGCTATATCTGACCAGGACAAGACAAACTAAGCACTCAGCCACACGGACATGAAAGTTTTTACTTTCTATTATAAAAACAAACATTATGGTTGAAACCATAATTTCCTGTCGGCAGAGCCTTTCCCTCTTTTGTGCACTGTATGCAATCTGAGAGTGTGAATAAGCGGTTTTCCCAGCGTTTTGAGGCTTATTCAGCTCAGAATGGCTTAATACTGCTATATCTGACCAGGACAAGACAAACTAAGCACTCAGCCACACGGACATGAAAGTTGTTTACTTTACAATATTAGTAAACAAACATTATGGTTGAAACCATAATTTCCTGTCGGCAGAGCCTTTCCCTCTTTTGTGCACTGTATGCAATCTGAGAGTGTGAATAAGCGGTTTTCCCAGCGTTTTGAGGCTTATTCAGCTCAGAATGGCTTAATACTGCTATATCTGACCAGGACAAGACAAACTAAGCACTCAGCCACACGGACATGAAAGTTGTTTACTTTACAATATTAGTAAACAAACATTATGGTTGAAACCATAATTTCCTGTCGGCAGAGCCTTTCCCTCTTTTGTGCACTGTATGCAATCTGAGAGTGTGAATAAGCGGTTTTCCCAGCGTTTTGAGGCTTATTCAGCTCAGAATGGCTTAATACTGCTATATCTGACCAGGACAAGACAAACTAAGCACTCAGCCACACGGACATGAAAGTTTTACTTTACAATATTATAAACAAACATTATGGTTGAAACCATAATTTCCTGTCGGCAGAGCCTTTCCCTCTTTTGTGCACTGTATGCAATCTGAGAGTGTGAATAAGCGGTTTTCCAGCGTTTTGAGGCTTATTCAGCTCAGAATGGCTTAATACTGCTATATCTGACCAGGACAAGACAAACTAAGCACTCAGCCACACGGACATGAAAGTTGTTTACTTTATATTAGTAAACAAACATTATGGTTGAAACCATAATTTCCTGTCGGCAGAGCCTTTCCCTCTTTTGTGCACTGTATGCAATCTGAGAGTGTGAATAAGCGGTTTTCCCAGCGTTTTGAGGCTTATTCAGCTCAGAATGGCTTAATACTGCTATATCTGACCAGGACAAGACAAACTAAGCACTCAGCCACACGGACATGAAAGTTTTAATTTCATTATAATAAACAAACATTATGGTTGAAACCATAATTTCCTGTCGGCAGAGCCTTTCCCTCTTTTGTGCACTGTATGCAATCTGAGAGTGTGAATAAGCGGTTTTCCCAGCGTTTTGAGGCTTATTCAGCTCAGAATGGCTTAATACTGCTATATCTGACCAGGACAAGACAAACTAAGCACTCAGCCACACGGACATGAAAGTTGTTTACTTTACAATATTAGTAAACAAACATTATGGTTGAAACCATAATTTCCTGTCGGCAGAGCCTTTCCCTCTTTTGTGCACTGTATGCAATCTGAGAGTGTGAATAAGCGGTTTTCCCAGCGTTTTGAGGCTTATTCAGCTCAGAATGGCTTAATACTGCTATATCTGACCAGGACAAGACAAACTAAGAACTCAGCCACACGGACATGAAAGTTTTACTTTTATTATAAACAAACATTATGGTTGAAACCATAATTTCCTGTCGGCAGAGCCTTTCCCTCTTTTGTGCACTGTATGCAATCTGAGAGTGTGAATAAGCGGTTTTCCCAGCGTTTTGAGGCTTATTCAGCTCAGAATGGCTTAATACTGCTATATCTGACCAGGACAAGACAAACTAAGCACTCAGCCACACGGACATGAAAGTTGTTTACTTTACAATATTAGTAAACAAACATTATGGTTGAAACCATAATTTCCTGTCGGCAGAGCCTTTCCCTCTTTTGTGCACTGTATGCAATCTGAGAGTGTGAATAAGCGGTTTTCCCAGCGTTTTGAGGCTTATTCAGCTCAGAATGGCTTAATACTGCTATATCTGACCAGGACAAGACAAACTAAGCACTCAGCCACACGGACATGAAAGTTTTAATTTTATTATAAAAACAAACATTATGGTTGAAACCATAATTTCCTGTCGGAGAGCCTTTCCCTCTTTGTGCACTGTATGCAATCTGAGAGTGTGAATAAGCGGTTTTCCCAGCGTTTTGAGGCTTATTCAGCTCAGAATGGCTTAATACTGCTATATCTGACCAGGACAAGACAAACTAAGCACTCAGCCACACGGACATGAAAGTTTTAATTTCATTATAATAAACAAACATTATGGTTGAAACCATAATTTCCTGTCGGAGAGCCTTTCCCTCTTTTGTGCACTGTATGCAATCTGAGAGTGTGAATAAGCGGTTTTCCCAGCGTTTTGAGGCTTATTCAGCTCAGAATGGCTTAATACTGCTATATCTGACCAGGACAAGACAAACTAAGCACTCAGCCACACGGACATGAAAGTTTTAATTTCTATTATAATAAACAAACATTATGGTTGAAACCATAATTTCCTGTCGGAGAGCCTTTCCCTCTTTTGTGCACTGTATGCAAGCTCATTCGGTGAATAAGCGGTTTTCCCAGCGTTTTGAGGCTTATTCAGCTCAGAATGGCTTAATACTGCTATATCTGACCAGGACAAGACAAACTAAGCACTCAGCCACACGGACATGAAGTTGTTTACTTTACAATATTAGTAAACAAACATTATGGTTGAAACCATAATTTCCTGTCGGAGAGCCTTTCCCTTTTGTGGCACTGTATGCAATCTGAGAGTGTGAATAAGCGGTTTTCCAGCGTTTTGAGGCTTATTCAGCTCAGAATGGCTTAATACTGCTATATCTGACCAGGACAAGACAAACTAAGCACTCAGCCACACGGACATGAAAGTTTTAATTTCATATAGTAAACAAACATTATGGTTGAAACCATAATTTCCTGTCGGAGAGCCTTTCCCTCTTTTGTGCACTGTATGCAATCTTGTGAATAAGCGGTTTTCCCAGCGTTTTGAGGCTTATTCAGCTCAGAATGGCTTAATACTGCTATATCTGACCAGGACAAGACAAACTAAGCACTCAGCCACACGGACATGAAGTTGTTTACTTTACAATATTAGTAAACAAACATTATGGTTGAAACCATAATTTCCTGTCGGGAGAGCCTTTCCCTCTTTTGTGCACTGTATGCAATCTGAGAGTGTGAATAAGCGGTTTTCCCCGCGTTTTGAGGCTTATTCAGCTCAGAATGGCTTAATACTGCTATATCTGACCAGGACAAGACAAACTAAGCACTCAGCCACACGGACATGAAAGTTTTAATTTCTATTATAATAAACAAACATTATGGTTGAAACCATAATTTCCTGTCGGGAGAGCCTTTCCCTCTTTTGTGCACTGTATGCAATCTGAGAGTGTGAATAAGCGGTTTTCCCAGCGTTTTGAGGCTTATTCAGCTCAGAATGGCTTAATACTGCTATATCTGACCAGGACAAGACAAACTAAGCACTCAGCCACACGGACATGAAAGTTTTACTTTCTATATATAAACAAACATTATGGTTGAAACCATAATTTCCTGTCGGAGAGCCTTTCCCTCTTTTGTGCACTGTATGCAATCTGAGAGTGTGAATAAGCGGTTTTCCCAGCGTTTTGAGGCTTATTCAGCTCAGAATGGCTTAATACTGCTATATCTGACCAGGACAAGACAAACTAAGCACTCAGCCACACGGACATGAAAGTTGTTTACTTTACAATATAGTAAACAAACATTATGGTTGAAACCATAATTTCCTGTCGGAGAGCCTTTCCCTCTTTTGTGCACTGTATGCAAGCTCATTGTGAATAAGCGGTTTCCCAGCGTTTTGAGGCTTATTCAGCTCAGAATGGCTTAATACTGCTATATCTGACCAGGACAAGACAAACTAAGCACTCAGCCACACGGACATGAAAGTTGTTTACTTTACAATATTAGTAAACAAACATTATGGTTGAAACCATAATTTCCTGTCGGAGAGCCTTTCCCTCTTTTGTGCACTGTATGCAATCTTGTGAATAAGCGGTTTTCCCAGCGTTTTGAGGCTTATTCAGCTCAGAATGGCTTAATACTGCTATATCTGACCAGGACAAGACAAACTAAGCACTCAGCCACACGGACATGAAAGTTGTTTACTTTACAATATTAGTAAACAAACATTATGGTTGAAACCATAATTTCCTGTCGGAGAGCCTTTCCCTCTTTTGTGCACTGTATGCAAGCTCAGGTGTGAATAAGCGGTTTTCCCAGCGTTTTGAGGCTTATTCAGCTCAGAATGGCTTAATACTGCTATATCTGACCAGGACAAGACAAACTAAGCACTCAGCCACACGGACATGAAAGTTGTTTACTTTCAATATTAGTAAACAAACATTATGGTTGAAACCATAATTTCCTGTCGGAGAGCCTTTCCCTTTTGTGCACTGTATGCAATCTGAGAGTGTGAATAAGCGGTTTTCCAGCGTTTTGAGGCTTATTCAGCTCAGAATGGCTTAATACTGCTATATCTGACCAGGACAAGACAAACTAAGCACTCAGCCACACGGACATGAAAGTTTTTAATTTACAATATTAGTAAACAAACATTATGGTTGAAACCATAATTTCCTGTCGGAGAGCCTTTCCCTCTTTTGTGCACTGTATGCAAGCTCATTCGGTGAATAAGCGGTTTTCCAGCGTTTTGAGGCTTATTCAGCTCAGAATGGCTTAATACTGCTATATCTGACCAGGACAAGACAAACTAAGCACTCAGCCACACGGACATGAAAGTTGTTTACTTTACAATATTAGTAAACAAATTATGGTTGAAACCATAATTTCCTGTCGGGAGAGCCTTTCCCTCTTTTGGCACTGTATGCAATTCGTGTGAATAAGCGGTTTTCCGCGTTTTGAGGCTTATTCAGCTCAGAATGGCTTAATACTGCTATATCTGACCAGGACAAGACAAACTAAGCACTCAGCCACACGGACATGAAAGTTGTTTACTTTACAATATTAGTAAACAAACATTATGGTTGAAACCATAATTTCCTGTCGGAGAGCCTTTCCCTCTTTTGTGCACTGTATGCAATGGTGAATAAGCGGTTTTCCCAGCGTTTTGAGGCTTATTCAGCTCAGAATGGCTTAATACTGCTATATCTGACCAGGACAAGACAAACTAAGCACTCAGCCACACGGACATGAAAGTTTTTACTTTACTATTAGTAAACAAACATTATGGTTGAAACCATAATTTCCTGTCGGAGAGCCTTTCCCTCTTTTGTGCACTGTATGCAATCTTGTGAATAAGCGGTTTTCCCAGCGTTTTGAGGCTTATTCAGCTCAGAATGGCTTAATACTGCTATATCTGACCAGGACAAGACAAACTAAGCACTCAGCCACACGGACATGAAAGTTGTTTACTTTACAATATTAGTAAACAAACATTATGGTTGAAACCATAATTTCCTGTCGGAGAGCCTTTCCCTCTTTTGTGCACTGTATGCAATCTGAGAGTGTGAATAAGCGGTTTTCCCAGCGTTTTGAGGCTTATTCAGCTCAGAATGGCTTAATACTGCTATATCTGACCAGGACAAGACAAACTAAGCACTCAGCCACACGGACATGAAAGTTTTAATTTTATTAAAAACATTATGGTTGATAATTTCCTGTTTTCCCTCTTTTGTGCACTGTATGCAATCTGAGAGTGTGAATAAGCGGTTTTCCCAGCGTTTTGAGGCTTATTCAGCTCAGAATGGCTTAATACTGCTATATCTGACCAGGACAAGACAAACTAAGCACTCAGCCACACGGACATGAAAGTTGTTTTACTTTACAATATTAGTAAACAAACATTATGGTTGAAACCATAATTTCCTGTCGGAGAGCCTTTCCCTCTTTTGTGCACTGTATGCAATCTGAGAGTGTGAATAAGCGGTTTTCCCAGCGTTTTGAGGCTTATTCAGCTCAGAATGGCTTAATACTGCTATATCTGACCAGGACAAGACAAACTAAGCACTCAGCCACACGGACATGAAAGTTTTTACTTTACAATATTAGTAAACAAACATTATGGTTGAAACCATAATTTCCTGTCGGAGAGCCTTTCCCTCTTTTGTGCACTGTATGCAATCTGAGAGTGTGAATAAGCGGTTTTCCCAGCGTTTTGAGGCTTATTCAGCTCAGAATGGCTTAATACTGCTATATCTGACCAGGACAAGACAAACTAAGCACTCAGCCACACGGACATGAAAGTTTTTAATTTCATATTAATAAACAAACATTATGGTTGAAACCATAATTTCCTGTCGGAGAGCCTTTCCCTCTTTTGTGCACTGTATGCAAGCTCATTCGGTGAATAAGCGGTTTTCCCAGCGTTTTGAGGCTTATTCAGCTCAGAATGGCTTAATACTGCTATATCTGACCAGGACAAGACAAACTAAGCACTCAGCCACACGGACATGAAAGTTGTTTACTTTACAATATTAGTAAACAAACATTATGGTTGAAACCATAATTTCCTGTCGGAGAGCCTTTCCCTCTTTTGTGCACTGTATGCAAGCTCATTCGGTGAATAAGCGGTTTTCCCAGCGTTTTGAGGCTTATTCAGCTCAGAATGGCTTAATACTGCTATATCTGACCAGGACAAGACAAACTAAGCACTCAGCCACACGGACATGAAAGTTGTTTACTTTACAATATTAGTAAACAAACATTATGGTTGAAACCATAATTTCCTGTCGGAGAGCCTTTCCCTCTTTTGTGCACTGTATGCAATCTGAGAGTGTGAATAAGCGGTTTTCCCAGCGTTTTGAGGCTTATTCAGCTCAGAATGGCTTAATACTGCTATATCTGACCAGGACAAGACAAACTAAGCACTCAGCCACACGGACATGAAAGTTTCTAATTTCTATTATAATAAACAAACATTATGGTTGAAACCATAATTTCCTGTCGGGAGAGCCTTTCCCTCTTTTGTGCACTGTATGCAATCTGAGAGTGTGAATAAGCGGTTTTCCCAGCGTTTTGAGGCTTATTCAGCTCAGAATGGCTTAATACTGCTATATCTGACCAGGACAAGACAAACTAAGCACTCAGCCACACGGACATGAAAGTTGTTTACTTTACAATATTAGTAAACAAACATTATGGTTGAAACCATAATTTCCTGTCGGAGAGCCTTTCCCTCTTTTGTGCACTGTATGCAATCTGAGAGTGTGAATAAGCGGTTTTCCAGCGTTTTGAGGCTTATTCAGCTCAGAATGGCTTAATACTGCTATATCTGACCAGGACAAGACAAACTAAGCACTCAGCCACACGGACATGAAAGTTGTTTACTTTACAATATTAGTAAACAAACATTATGGTTGAAACCATAATTTCCTGTCGGAGAGCCTTTCCCTCTTTTGTGCACTGTATGCAATCTGAGAGTGTGAATAAGCGGTTTTCCCAGCGTTTTGAGGCTTATTCAGCTCAGAATGGCTTAATACTGCTTATCTGACCAGGACAAGACAAACTAAGCACTCAGCCACACGGACATGAAAGTTTAATTTCAATATTAGTAAACAAACATTATGGTTGAAACCATAATTTCCTGTCGGAGAGCCTTTCCCTCTTTTGTGCACTGTATGCAAGCTCATTCGGTGAATAAGCGGTTTTCCCAGCGTTTTGAGGCTTATTCAGCTCAGAATGGCTTAATACTGCTATATCTGACCAGGACAAGACAAACTAAGCACTCAGCCACACGGACATGAAAGTTGTTTACTTTACAATATTAGTAAACAAACATTATGGTTGAAACCATAATTTCCTGTCGGAGAGCCTTTCCCTCTTTTGTGCACTGTATGCAATCTGAGAGTGTGAATAAGCGGTTTTCCCAGCGTTTTGAGGCTTATTCAGCTCAGAATGGCTTAATACTGCTATATCTGACCAGGACAAGACAAACTAAGCACTCAGCCACACGGACATGAAAGTTGTTTACTTTACAATATTAGTAAACAAACATTATGGTTGAAACCATAATTTCCTGTCGGAGAGCCTTTCCCTCTTTTGTGCACTGTATGCAAGCTCATTCGGTGAATAAGCGGTTTTCCCAGCGTTTTGAGGCTTATTCAGCTCAGAATGGCTTAATACTGCTATATCTGACCAGGACAAGACAAACTAAGCACTCAGCCACACGGACATGAAAGTTGTTTACTTTACAATATTAGTAAACAAACATTATGGTTGAAACCATAATTTCCTGTCGGGAGAGCCTTTCCCTCTTTTGTGCACTGTATGCAATCTGAGAGTGTGAATAAGCGGTTTTCCCAGCGTTTTGAGGCTTATTCAGCTCAGAATGGCTTAATACTGCTATATCTGACCAGGACAAGACAAACTAAGCACTCAGCCACACGGACATGAAAGTTGTTTACTTTACAATATTAGTAAACAAACATTATGGTTGAAACCATAATTTCCTGTCGGAGAGCCTTTCCCTCTTTTGTGCACTGTATGCAATCTGATTGGTGAATAAGCGGTTTTCCAGCGTTTTGAGGCTTATTCAGCTCAGATGGCTTAATACTGCTATATCTGACCAGGACAAGACAAACTAAGCACTCAGCCACACGGACATGAAAGTTTCCTAATTTCATTATAATAAACAAACATTAAAACCATAATTTCCTGTCGGAGAGCCTTTCCCTCTTTTGTGCACTGTATGCAATCTGAGTGTGAATAAGCGGTTTTCCCAGCGTTTTGAGGCTTATTCAGCTCAGAATGGCTTAATACTGCTATATCTGACCAGGACAAGACAAACTAAGCACTCAGCCACACGGACATGAAAGTTGTTTACTTTACAATATTAGTAAACAAACATTATGGTTGAAACCATAATTTCCTGTCGGAGAGCCTTTCCCTCTTTTGTGCACTGTATGCAATCTGAGAGTGTGAATAAGCGGTTTTCCCAGCGTTTTGAGGCTTATTCAGCTCAGAATGGCTTAATACTGCTATATCTGACCAGGACAAGACAAACTAAGCACTCAGCCACACGGACATGAAAGTTTCCTAATTTCTATTATAATAAACAAACATTATGGTTGAAACCATAATTTCCTGTCGGAGAGCCTTTCCCTCTTTTGTGCACTGTATGCAATCTGAGAGTGTGAATAAGCGGTTTTCCCAGCGTTTTGAGGCTTATTCAGCTCAGAATGGCTTAATACTGCTATATCTGACCAGGACAAGACAAACTAAGCACTCAGCCACACGGACATGAAAGTTGTTTACTTTACAATATTAGTAAACAAACATTATGGTTGAAACCATAATTTCCTGTCGGGAGAGCCTTTCCCTTTTTGTGCACTGTATGCAATCTGGAGTGTGAATAAGCGGTTTCCCAGCGTTTTGAGGCTTATTCAGCTCAGAATGGCTTAATACTGCTATATCTGACCAGGACAAGACAAACTAAGCACTCAGCCACACGGACATGAAAGTTGTTTACTTTACAATATTAGTAAACAAACATTATGGTTGAAACCATAATTTCCTGTCGGAGAGCCTTTCCCTCTTTTGTGCACTGTATGCAATCTGAGAGTGTGAATAAGCGGTTTTCCCAGCGTTTTGAGCTTATTCAGCTCAGAATGGCTTAATACTGCTATATCTGACCAGGACAAGACAAACTAAGCACTCAGCCACACGGACATGAAAGTTGTTTACTTTACAATATTAGTAAAACAAACATTATGGTTGAAACCATAATTTCCTGTCGGGAGAGCCTTTCCCTCTTTTGTGCACTGTATGCAATCTGAGAGTGTGAATAAGCGGTTTTCCCAGCGTTTTGAGGCTTATTCAGCTCAGAATGGCTTAATACTGCTATATCTGACCAGGACAAGACAAACTAAGCACTCAGCCACACGGACATGAAAGTTTCCTTTTCTATTATATAAACAAACATTATGGTTGAAACCATAATTTCCTGTCGGAGAGCCTTTCCCTCTTTGTGCACTGTATGCAATCTGTGTGAATAAGCGGTTTTCCCAGCGTTTTGAGGCTTATTCAGCTCAGAATGGCTTAATACTGCTATATCTGACCAGGACAAGACAAACTAAGCACTCAGCCACACGGACATGAAAGTTTTTACTTTCAATATTAGTAAACAAACATTATGGTTGAAACCATAATTTCCTGTCGGAGAGCCTTTCCCTCTTTTGTGCACTGTATGCAAGCTCATTCGGTGAATAAGCGGTTTTCCCAGCGTTTTGAGGCTTATTCAGCTCAGAATGGCTTAATACTGCTATATCTGACCAGGACAAGACAAACTAAGCACTCAGCCACACGGACATGAAAGTTGTTTACTTTACATATTAGTAAACAAACATTATGGTTGAAACCATAATTTCCTGTCGGAGAGCCTTTCCCTCTTTTGTGCACTGTATGCAATCTGAGAGTGTGAATAAGCGGTTTTCCAGCGTTTTGAGGCTTATTCAGCTCAGAATGGCTTAATACTGCTATATCTGACCAGGACAAGACAAACTAAGCACTCAGCCACACGGACATGAAAGTTGTTTACTTTACAATATTAGTAAACAAACATTATGGTTGAAACCATAATTTCCTGTCGGGAGAGCCTTTCCCTCTTTTGTGCACTGTATGCAAGCTCATTCGGTGAATAAGCGGTTTTCCCAGCGTTTTGAGGCTTATTCAGCTCAGAATGGCTTAATACTGCTATATCTGACCAGGACAAGACAAACTAAGCACTCAGCCACACGGACATGAAAGTTTCCTAATTTCTATATAATAAACAAACATTATGGTTGAAACCATAATTTCCTGTCGGAGAGCCTTTCCCTCTTTTTGTGCACTGTATGCAATCTGGAGTGTGAATAAGCGGTTTTCCGAGCGTTTTGAGGCTTATTCAGCTCAGAATGGCTTAATACTGCTATATCTGACCAGGACAAGACAAACTAAGCACTCAGCCACACGGACATGAAAGTTGTTTACTTTACAATATTAGTAAACAAACATTATGGTTGAAACCATAATTTCCTGTCGGAGAGCCTTTCCCTCTTTTGTGCACTGTATGCAATCTGAGGTGTGAATAAGCGGTTTTCCCAGCGTTTTGAGGCTTATTCAGCTCAGAATGGCTTAATACTGCTATATCTGACCAGGACAAGACAAACTAAGCACTCAGCCACACGGACATGAAAGTTGTTTACTTTCAATATTAGTAAACAAACATTATGGTTGAAACCATAATTTCCTGTCGGAGAGCCTTTCCCTCTTTTGTGCACTGTATGCAATCTGAGAGTGTGAATAAGCGGTTTTCCAGCGTTTTGAGGCTTATTCAGCTCAGAATGGCTTAATACTGCTATATCTGACCAGGACAAGACAAACTAAGCACTCAGCCACACGGACATGAAAGTTGTTTACTTTACAATATTAGTAAACAAACATTATGGTTGAAACCATAATTTCCTGTCGGAGAGCCTTTCCCTCTTTTGTGCACTGTATGCAATCTGAGAGTGTGAATAAGCGGTTTTCCCAGCGTTTTGAGGCTTATTCAGCTCAGAATGGCTTAATACTGCTATATCTGACCAGGACAAGACAAACTAAGCACTCAGCCACACGGACATGAAAGTTGTTTACTTTCAATATTAGTAAACAAACATTATGGTTGAAACCATAATTTCCTGTCGGAGAGCCTTTCCCTCTTTTGTGCACTGTATGCAATCTGTGGTGAATAAGCGGTTTTCCAGCGTTTTGAGGCTTATTCAGCTCAGAATGGCTTAATACTGCTATATCTCTGACCAGGACAAGACAAACTAAGCACTCAGCCACACGGACATGAAAGTTTTACTTTACAATATTAGTAACAAACATTATGGTTGAAACCATAATTTCCTGTCGGAGAGCCTTTCCTCTTTTGTGCACTGTATGCAAGCTCATTCGGTGAATAAGCGGTTTTCC
>NW_026116084.1:0-21820 GCF_001640805.2 Lates calcarifer
AACAAATAGCACTTACTGCTTTCCAAATTCAAGTCTGTGCCTGTGTTAGGGTAATGTTGGTGATAAATTGATGTACTTAGCTTATCCTGTGAAAATGGTGTAAAAATGGCAGTCTCCATGTTTGTTGAAGAACTCACAACCAAGACAACCCCAAAGAGAAGCACTTATGAAGACAGAAATCAGAGTGGCTCTATTTGAAGTGATCAGAGTTGGACTCCATTAAGAAAATGGCTTTCGATGTAGTCAGTTGCTTTTGTCACTTAAAACTGCCCCCAACAAGTAGCACTTACTGCATTTGGTAGTCAAAGTCAATGCTCAAGTTAGGGTAATAGTAGTGACATATAGAAAGATCTCTAAATATATTTTGCTGGCAGCTTTAATATACAGAATGAGTGCCATGATGAATTCTTGATACAGAACAGGGACTTCCAAAATCAGCAACACTACCCCAACAAATAGCACTTACTGCTTTCCAAATTCAAGTCTGTGCCTGTGTTAGGGTAATGTTGGTGATAAATTGATGTACTTAGCTTATCCTGTGAAAATGGTGTAAAATGGCAGTCTCCATGTTTGTTGAAGAACTCACAACCAAGACAACCCCAAAGAGAAGCACTTATGAAGACAGAAATCATGAGTGGCTCCATTTGAAGTGATCAGAGTTGGGTAACAATATTGTCTATTACAGCTATCTCTATATATTGATCTGATAATAATACTCTAGCCACAATCTGTGGTATTTGCTATGTGCACTCACCCAAAGTCATAGCATTTAATCCATTCTAAAGATAGTCAGTGCTGAAGTTGAGCCAATAACACAAATTGTCAATAAGAACTATATCTTTCTTATGATTTTACCCATCATACAGGTGTTTCTTGTGGTTTCTGCTGCATTGTATCCCTGTTGTAGTGGATTCTTTTATGATCTCCTGCGTTGTATCCTGTTGTGGATTTCCTTGCACTGATCTGCCCCTCTTAAATACTGAATGAAGCCACTCCCACAGTACTCCACCTTGTTTTTCACAAAGTTTCAATGGCCTTGATAATGACATGGTAAATAATCACACCTTTTTGCACGTAATCAACAGACAATCACCATCTTAAATTCATGCAGGCCATTAGGAGTTGATGAGTGGACATTTAAACTTCAATGAATCTTCCTGATGGAACTTATTGCCACATAGTAACCAGCTGCTATTCCATCTGTATTTGAAAACAATACAAAGAAGCCCTGCATATATACTCCAAATTGCTTCTGAGACACCGGGTATCACTGCATGGCCATAGAATAAACATTAAAATCTTCTCTTGCAGTCAGTTGCTTTTGTCACTTAAAACTGCCCCAACAAATAGCACTTACTGCTTTCCAAATTCAAGTCTGTGCCTGTGTTAGGGTAATGTTGGTGATAAATTGATGTACTTAGCTTATCCTGTGAAAATGGTGTAAAATGGCAGTCTCCATGTTTGTTGAAGAACTCACAACCAAGACAACCCCAAAGAGAAGCACTTATGAAGACAGAAATCATGAGTGGCTCTATTTGAAGTGATCAGAGTTGGACTCCATTAAGAAAATGGCTTTCGATGTAGTCAGTTGCTTTTGTCACTTAAAACTGCCCCAACAAGTAGCACTTACTGCATTTGGTAGTCAAAGTCAATGCTCAAGTTAGGGTAATAGTAGTGACATATAGAAAGATCTCTAAATATATTTTGCTGGCAGCTTTAATATACAGAATGAGTGCCATGATGAATTCTTGATACAGAACAGGGACTTCCAAAATCAGCAACACTACCCCAACAAATAGCACTTACTGCTTTCCAAATTCAAGTCTGTGCCTGTGTTAGGGTAATGTTGGTGATAAATTGATGTACTTAGCTTATCCTGTGAAAATGGTGTAAAATGGCAGTCTCCATGTTTGTTGAAGAACTCACAACCAAGACAACCCCAAAGAGAAGCACTTATGAAGACAGAAATCATGAGTGGCTCCATTTGAAGTGATCAGAGTTGGGTAACAATATTGTCTATTACAGCTATCTCTATATATTGATCTGATAATAATACTCTAGCCACAATCTGTGGTATTTGCTATGTGCAGTCACCCAAAGTCATAGCATTTAATCCATTCTAAAGATAGTCAGTGCTGAAGTTGAGCCAATAACACAAATTGTCAATAAGAACTATATCTTTCTTATGATTTTACCCATCATACAGGTGTTTCTTGTGGTTTCTGCTGCATTGTATCCCTGTTGTAGTGGATTTCCTTTCTTATGATCTCTCCTGCGTTGTATCCCTGTTGTAGTGGATTTCCTTGCACTGATCTGCCCCTCTTAAATACTGAATGAAGCCACTCCCACAGTACTCCACCTTGTTTTTCACAAAGTTTCAATGGCCTTGATAATGACTTGGTAAATAATCACACCTTTTTGCACGTAATCAACAGACAATCACCATCTTAAATTCATGCAGGCCATTAGCAGTTGATGAGTGGACATTTAGACTCCAATGAATCTTCCTGATGGAACTTATTGCCACATAGTAACCAGCTGCTATTCCATCTGTATTTGAAAACAATACAAAGAAGCCCTGCATATATACTCCAAATTGCTTCTGAGACACCGGGTATCACTGCATGGCCATAGAATAAACATTAAAATCTTCTGTTGCAGTCAGTTGCTTTTGTCACTTAAAACTGCCCCAACAAATAGCACTTACTGCTTTCCAAATTCAAGTCTGTGCCTGTGTTAGGGTAATGTTGGTGATAAATTGATGTACTTAGCTTATCCTGTGAAAATGGTGTAAAATGGCAGTCTCCATGTTTGTTGAAGAACTCACAACCAAGACAACCCCAAAGAGAAGCACTTATGAAGACAGAAATCACGAGTGGCTCTATTTGAAGTGATCAGAGTTGGACTCCATTAAGAAAATGGCTTTCGATGTAGTCAGTTGCTTTTGTCACTTAAAACTGCCCCAACAAGTAGCACTTACTGCATTTGGTAGTCAAAGTCAATGCTCAAGTTAGGGTAATAGTAGTGACATATAGAAAAATCTCTAAATATATTTTGCTGGCAGCTTTAATATACAGAATGAGTGCCATGATGAATTCTTGATACAGAACAGGGACTTCCAAAATCAGCAACACTACCCCAACAAATAGCACTTACTGCTTTCCAAATTCAAGTCTGTGCCTGTGTTAGGGTAATGTTGGTGATAAATTGATGTACTTAGCTTATCCTGTGAAAATGGTGTAAAATGGCAGTCTCCATGTTTGTTGAAGAACTCACAACCAAGACAACCCCAAAGAGAAGCACTTATGAAGACAGAAATCACGAGTGGCTCTATTTGAAGTGATCAGAGTTGGACTCCATTAAGAAAATGGCTTTCGATGTAGTCAGTTGCTTTTGTCACTTAAAACTGCCCCAACAAGTAGCACTTACTGCATTTGGTAGTCAAAGTCAATGCTCAAGTTAGGGTAATAGTAGTGACATATAGAAAAATCTCTAAATATATTTTGCTGGCAGCTTTAATATACAGAATGAGTGCCATGATGAATTCTTGATACAGAACAGGGACTTCCAAAATCAGCAACACTACCCCAACAAATAGCACTTACTGCTTTCCAAATTCAAGTCTGTGCCTGTGTTAGGGTAATGTTGGTGATAAATTGATGTACTTAGCTTATCCTGTGAAAATGGTGTAAAATGGCAGTCTCCATGTTTGTTGAAGAACTCACAACCAAGACAACCCCAAAGAGAAGCACTTATGAAGACAGAAATCACGAGTGGCTCTATTTGAAGTGATCAGAGTTGGACTCCATTAAGAAAATGGCTTTCGATGTAGTCAGTTGCTTTTGTCACTTAAAACTGCCCCAACAAGTAGCACTTACTGCATTTGGTAGTCAAAGTCAATGCTCAAGTTAGGGTAATAGTAGTGACATATAGAAAAATCTCTAAATATATTTTGCTGGCAGCTTTAATATACAGAATGAGTGCCATGATGAATTCTTGATACAGAACAGGGACTTCCAAAATCAGCAACACTACCCCAACAAATAGCACTTACTGCTTTCCAAATTCAAGTCTGTGCCTGTGTTAGGGTAATGTTGGTGATAAATTGATGTACTTAGCTTATCCTGTGAAAATGGTGTAAAATGGCAGTCTCCATGTTTGTTGAAGAACTCACAACCAAGACAACCCCAAAGAGAAGCACTTATGAAGACAGAAATCATGAGTGGCTCCATTTGAAGTGATCAGAGTTGGGTAACAATATTGTCTATTACAGCTATCTCTATATATTGATCTGATAATAATACTCTAGCCACAATCTGTGGTATTTGCTATGTGCAGTCACCCAAAGTCATAGCATTTAATCCATTCTAAAGATAGTCAGTGCTGAAGTTGAGCCAATAACACAAATTGTCAATAAGAACTATATCTTTCTTATGATTTTACCCATCATACAGGTGTTTCTTGTGGTTTCTGCTGCATTGTATCCCTGTTGTAGTGGATTTCCTTTCTTATGATCTTCTGCGTTGTATCCCTGTTGTAGTGGATTTCCTTGCACTGATCTGCCCCTCTTAAATACTGAATGAAGCCACTCCCACAGTACTCCACCTTGTTTTTCACAAAGTTTCAATGGCCTTGATAATGACATGGTAAATAATCACACCTTTTTGCACGTAATCAACAGACAATCACCATCTTAAATTCATGCAGGCCATTAGCAGTTGATGAGTGGACATTTAGACTCCAATGAATCTTCCTGATGGAACTTATTGCCACATAGTAACCAGCTGCTATTCCATCTGTATTTGAAAACAATACAAAGAAGCCCTGCATATATACTCCAAATTGCTTCTGAGACACCGGGTATCACTGCATGGCCATAGAATAAACATTAAAATCTTCTGTTGCAGTCAGTTGCTTTTGTCACTTAAAACTGCCCCAACAAATAGCACTTACTGCTTTCCAAATTCAAGTCTGTGCCTGTGTTAGGGTAATGTTGGTGATAAATTGATGTACTTAGCTTATCCTGTGAAAATGGTGTAAAATGGCAGTCTCCATGTTTGTTGAAGAACTCACAACCAAGACAACCCCAAAGAGAAGCACTTATGAAGACAGAAATCACGAGTGGCTCTATTTGAAGTGATCAGAGTTGGACTCCATTAAGAAAATGGCTTTCGATGTAGTCAGTTGCTTTTGTCACTTAAAACTGCCCCAACAAGTAGCACTTACTGCATTTGGTAGTCAAAGTCAATGCTCAAGTTAGGGTAATAGTAGTGACATATAGAAAAATCTCTAAATATATTTTGCTGGCAGCTTTAATATACAGAATGAGTGCCATGATGAATTCTTGATACAGAACAGGGACTTCCAAAATCAGCAACACTACCCCAACAAATAGCACTTACTGCTTTCCAAATTCAAGTCTGTGCCTGTGTTAGGGTAATGTTGGTGATAAATTGATGTACTTAGCTTATCCTGTGAAAATGGTGTAAAATGGCAGTCTCCATGTTTGTTGAAGAACTCACAACCAAGACAACCCCAAAGAGAAGCACTTATGAAGACAGAAATCATGAGTGGCTCCATTTGAAGTGATCAGAGTTGGGTAACAATATTGTCTATTACAGCTATCTCTATATATTGATCTGATAATAATACTCTAGCCACAATCTGTGGTATTTGCTATGTGCAGTCACCCAAAGTCATAGCATTTAATCCATTCTAAAGATAGTCAGTGCTGAAGTTGAGCCAATAACACAAATTGTCAATAAGAACTATATCTTTCTTATGATTTTACCCATCATACAGGTGTTTCTTGTGGTTTCTGCTGCATTGTATCCCTGTTGTAGTGGATTTCCTTTCTTATGATCTCTCCTGCGTTGTATCCCTGTTGTAGTGGATTTCCTTGCACTGATCTGCCCCTCTTAAATACTGAATGAAGCCACTCCCACAGTACTCCACCTTGTTTTTCACAAAGTTTCAATGGCCTTGATAATGACATGGTAAATAATCACACCTTTTTGCACGTAATCAACAGACAATCACCATCTTAAATTCATGCAGGCCATTAGCAGTTGATGAGTGGACATTTAGACTCCAATGAATCTTCCTGATGGAACTTATTGCCACATAGTAACCAGCTGCTATTCCATCTGTATTTGAAAACAATACAAAGAAGCCCTGCATATATACTCCAAATTGCTTCTGAGACACCGGGTATCACTGCATGGCCATAGAATAAACATTAAAATCTTCTGTTGCAGTCAGTTGCTTTTGTCACTTAAAACTGCCCCAACAAATAGCACTTACTGCTTTCCAAATTCAAGTCTGTGCCTGTGTTAGGGTAATGTTGGTGATAAATTGATGTACTTAGCTTATCCTGTGAAAATGGTGTAAAATGGCAGTCTCCATGTTTGTTGAAGAACTCACAACCAAGACAACCCCAAAGAGAAGCACTTATGAAGACAGAAATCACGAGTGGCTCTATTTGAAGTGATCAGAGTTGGACTCCATTAAGAAAATGGCTTTCGATGTAGTCAGTTGCTTTTGTCACTTAAAACTGCCCCAACAAGTAGCACTTACTGCATTTGGTAGTCAAAGTCAATGCTCAAGTTAGGGTAATAGTAGTGACATATAGAAAAATCTCTAAATATATTTTGCTGGCAGCTTTAATATACAGAATGAGTGCCATGATGAATTCTTGATACAGAACAGGGACTTCCAAAATCAGCAACACTACCCCAACAAATAGCACTTACTGCTTTCCAAATTCAAGTCTGTGCCTGTGTTAGGGTAATGTTGGTGATAAATTGATGTACTTAGCTTATCCTGTGAAAATGGTGTAAAATGGCAGTCTCCATGTTTGTTGAAGAACTCACAACCAAGACAACCCCAAAGAGAAGCACTTATGAAGACAGAAATCATGAGTGGCTCTATTTGAAGTGATCAGAGTTGGACTCCATTAAGAAAATGGCTTTCGATGTAGTCAGTTGCTTTTGTCACTTAAAACTGCCCCAACAAGTAGCACTTACTGCATTTGGTAGTCAAAGTCAATGCTCAAGTTAGGGTAATAGTAGTGACATATAGAAAAATCTCTAAATATATTTTGCTGGCAGCTTTAATATACAGAATGAGTGCCATGATGAATTCTTGATACAGAACAGGGACTTCCAAAATCAGCAACACTACCCCAACAAATAGCACTTACTGCTTTCCAAATTCAAGTCTGTGCCTGTGTTAGGGTAATGTTGGTGATAAATTGATGTACTTAGCTTATCCTGTGAAAATGGTGTAAAATGGCAGTCTCCATGTTTGTTGAAGAACTCACAACCAAGACAACCCCAAAGAGAAGCACTTATGAAGACAGAAATCATGAGTGGCTCCATTTGAAGTGATCAGAGTTGGGTAACAATATTGTCTATTACAGCTATCTCTATATATTGATCTGATAATAATACTCTAGCCACAATCTGTGGTATTTGCTATGTGCAGTCACCCAAAGTCATAGCATTTAATCCATTCTAAAGATAGTCAGTGCTGAAGTTGAGCCAATAACACAAATTGTCAATAAGAACTATATCTTTCTTATGATTTTACCCATCATACAGGTGTTTCTTGTGGTTTCTGCTGCATTGTATCCCTGTTGTAGTGGATTTCCTTGCACTGATCTGCCCCTCTTAAATACTGAATGAAGCCACTCCCACAGTACTCCACCTTGTTTTTCACAAAGTTTCAATGGCCTTGATAATGACTTGGTAAATAATCACACCTTTTTGCACGTAATCAACAGACAATCACCATCTTAAATTCATGCAGGCCATTAGCAGTTGATGAGTGGACATTTAGACTCCAATGAATCTTCCTGATGGAACTTATTGCCACATAGTAACCAGCTGCTATTCCATCTGTATTTGAAAACAATACAAAGAAGCCCTGCATATATACTCCAAATTGCTTCTGAGACACCGGGTATCACTGCATGGCCATAGAATAAACATTGAAAATCTTCTGTTGCAGTCAGTTGCTTTTGTCACTTAAAACTGCCCCAACAAATAGCACTTACTGCTTTCCAAATTCAAGTCTGTGCCTGTGTTAGGGTAATGTTGGTGATAAATTGATGTACTTAGCTTATCCTGTGAAAATGGTGTAAAATGGCAGTCTCCATGTTTGTTGAAGAACTCACAACCAAGACAACCCCAAAGAGAAGCACTTATGAAGACAGAAATCACGAGTGGCTCTATTTGAAGTGATCAGAGTTGGACTCCATTAAGAAAATGGCTTTCGATGTAGTCAGTTGCTTTTGTCACTTAAAACTGCCCCAACAAGTAGCACTTACTGCATTTGGTAGTCAAAGTCAATGCTCAAGTTAGGGTAATAGTAGTGACATATAGAAAAATCTCTAAATATATTTTGCTGGCAGCTTTAATATACAGAATGAGTGCCATGATGAATTCTTGATACAGAACAGGGACTTCCAAAATCAGCAACACTACCCCAACAAATAGCACTTACTGCTTTCCAAATTCAAGTCTGTGCCTGTGTTAGGGTAATGTTGGTGATAAATTGATGTACTTAGCTTATCCTGTGAAAATGGTGTAAAATGGCAGTCTCCATGTTTGTTGAAGAACTCACAACCAAGACAACCCCAAAGAGAAGCACTTATGAAGACAGAAATCATGAGTGGCTCCATTTGAAGTGATCAGAGTTGGGTAACAATATTGTCTATTACAGCTATCTCTATATATTGATCTGATAATAATACTCTAGCCACAATCTGTGGTATTTGCTATGTGCAGTCACCCAAAGTCATAGCATTTAATCCATTCTAAAGATAGTCAGTGCTGAAGTTGAGCCAATAACACAAATTGTCAATAAGAACTATATCTTTCTTATGATTTTACCCATCATACAGGTGTTTCTTGTGGTTTCTGCTGCATTGTATCCCTGTTGTAGTGGATTTCCTTTCTTATGATCTCTCCTGCGTTGTATCCCTGTTGTAGTGGATTTCCTTGCACTGATCTGCCCCTCTTAAATACTGAATGAAGCCACTCCCACAGTACTCCACCTTGTTTTTCACAAAGTTTCAATGGCCTTGATAATGACTTGGTAAATAATCACACCTTTTTGCACGTAATCAACAGACAATCACCATCTTAAATTCATGCAGGCCATTAGCAGTTGATGAGTGGACATTTAGACTCCAATGAATCTTCCTGATGGAACTTATTGCCACATAGTAACCAGCTGCTATTCCATCTGTATTTGAAAACAATACAAAGAAGCCCTGCATATATACTCCAAATTGCTTCTGAGACACCGGGTATCACTGCATGGCCATAGAATAAACATTAAAATCTTCTGTTGCAGTCAGTTGCTTTTGTCACTTAAAACTGCCCCAACAAATAGCACTTACTGCTTTCCAAATTCAAGTCTGTGCCTGTGTTAGGGTAATGTTGGTGATAAATTGATGTACTTAGCTTATCCTGTGAAAATGGTGTAAAATGGCAGTCTCCATGTTTGTTGAAGAACTCACAACCAAGACAACCCCAAAGAGAAGCACTTATGAAGACAGAAATCATGAGTGGCTCTATTTGAAGTGATCAGAGTTGGACTCCATTAAGAAAATGGCTTTCGATGTAGTCAGTTGCTTTTGTCACTTAAAACTGCCCCAACAAGTAGCACTTACTGCATTTGGTAGTCAAAGTCAATGCTCAAGTTAGGGTAATAGTAGTGACATATAGAAAAATCTCTAAATATATTTTGCTGGCAGCTTTAATATACAGAATGAGTGCCATGATGAATTCTTGATACAGAACAGGGACTTCCAAAATCAGCAACACTACCCCAACAAATAGCACTTACTGCTTTCCAAATTCAAGTCTGTGCCTGTGTTAGGGTAATGTTGGTGATAAATTGATGTACTTAGCTTATCCTGTGAAAATGGTGTAAAATGGCAGTCTCCATGTTTGTTGAAGAACTCACAACCAAGACAACCCCAAAGAGAAGCACTTATGAAGACAGAAATCATGAGTGGCTCTATTTGAAGTGATCAGAGTTGGACTCCATTAAGAAAATGGCTTTCGATGTAGTCAGTTGCTTTTGTCACTTAAAACTGCCCCAACAAGTAGCACTTACTGCATTTGGTAGTCAAAGTCAATGCTCAAGTTAGGGTAATAGTAGTGACATATAGAAAAATCTCTAAATATATTTTGCTGGCAGCTTTAATATACAGAATGAGTGCCATGATGAATTCTTGATACAGAACAGGGACTTCCAAAATCAGCAACACTACCCCAACAAATAGCACTTACTGCTTTCCAAATTCAAGTCTGTGCCTGTGTTAGGGTAATGTTGGTGATAAATTGATGTACTTAGCTTATCCTGTGAAAATGGTGTAAAATGGCAGTCTCCATGTTTGTTGAAGAACTCACAACCAAGACAACCCCAAAGAGAAGCACTTATGAAGACAGAAATCATGAGTGGCTCCATTTGAAGTGATCAGAGTTGGGTAACAATATTGTCTATTACAGCTATCTCTATATATTGATCTGATAATAATACTCTAGCCACAATCTGTGGTATTTGCTATGTGCAGTCACCCAAAGTCATAGCATTTAATCCATTCTAAAGATAGTCAGTGCTGAAGTTGAGCCAATAACACAAATTGTCAATAAGAACTATATCTTTCTTATGATTTTACCCATCATACAGGTGTTTCTTGTGGTTTCTGCTGCATTGTATCCCTGTTGTAGTGGATTTCCTTTCTTATGATCTTCCTGCGTTGTATCCCTGTTGTAGTGGATTTCCTTGCACTGATCTGCCCCTCTTAAATACTGAATGAAGCCACTCCCACAGTACTCCACCTTGTTTTTCACAAAGTTTCAATGGCCTTGATAATGACTTGGTAAATAATCACACCTTTTTGCACGTAATCAACAGACAATCACCATCTTAAATTCATGCAGGCCATTAGCAGTTGATGAGTGGACATTTAGACTCCAATGAATCTTCCTGATGGAACTTATTGCCACATAGTAACCAGCTGCTATTCCATCTGTATTTGAAAACAATACAAAGAAGCCCTGCATATATACTCCAAATTGCTTCTGAGACACCGGGTATCACTGCATGGCCATAGAATAAACATTGAAAATCTTCTGTTGCAGTCAGTTGCTTTTGTCACTTAAAACTGCCCCAACAAATAGCACTTACTGCTTTCCAAATTCAAGTCTGTGCCTGTGTTAGGGTAATGTTGGTGATAAATTGATGTACTTAGCTTATCCTGTGAAAATGGTGTAAAATGGCAGTCTCCATGTTTGTTGAAGAACTCACAACCAAGACAACCCCAAAGAGAAGCACTTATGAAGACAGAAATCACGAGTGGCTCTATTTGAAGTGATCAGAGTTGGACTCCATTAAGAAAATGGCTTTCGATGTAGTCAGTTGCTTTTGTCACTTAAAACTGCCCCAACAAGTAGCACTTACTGCATTTGGTAGTCAAAGTCAATGCTCAAGTTAGGGTAATAGTAGTGACATATAGAAAAATCTCTAAATATATTTTGCTGGCAGCTTTAATATACAGAATGAGTGCCATGATGAATTCTTGATACAGAACAGGGACTTCCAAAATCAGCAACACTACCCCAACAAATAGCACTTACTGCTTTCCAAATTCAAGTCTGTGCCTGTGTTAGGGTAATGTTGGTGATAAATTGATGTACTTAGCTTATCCTGTGAAAATGGTGTAAAATGGCAGTCTCCATGTTTGTTGAAGAACTCACAACCAAGACAACCCCAAAGAGAAGCACTTATGAAGACAGAAATCATGAGTGGCTCCATTTGAAGTGATCAGAGTTGGGTAACAATATTGTCTATTACAGCTATCTCTATATATTGATCTGATAATAATACTCTAGCCACAATCTGTGGTATTTGCTATGTGCAGTCACCCAAAGTCATAGCATTTAATCCATTCTAAAGATAGTCAGTGCTGAAGTTGAGCCAATAACACAAATTGTCAATAAGAACTATATCTTTCTTATGATTTTACCCATCATACAGGTGTTTCTTGTGGTTTCTGCTGCATTGTATCCCTGTTGTAGTGGATTTCCTTTCTTATGATCTCTCCTGCGTTGTATCCCTGTTGTAGTGGATTTCCTTGCACTGATCTGCCCCTCTTAAATACTGAATGAAGCCACTCCCACAGTACTCCACCTTGTTTTTCACAAAGTTTCAATGGCCTTGATAATGACTTGGTAAATAATCACACCTTTTTGCACGTAATCAACAGACAATCACCATCTTAAATTCATGCAGGCCATTAGCAGTTGATGAGTGGACATTTAGACTCCAATGAATCTTCCTGATGGAACTTATTGCCACATAGTAACCAGCTGCTATTCCATCTGTATTTGAAAACAATACAAAGAAGCCCTGCATATATACTCCAAATTGCTTCTGAGACACCGGGTATCACTGCATGGCCATAGAATAAACATTGAAATCTTCTGTTGCAGTCAGTTGCTTTTGTCACTTAAAACTGCCCCAACAAATAGCACTTACTGCTTTCCAAATTCAAGTCTGTGCCTGTGTTAGGGTAATGTTGGTGATAAATTGATGTACTTAGCTTATCCTGTGAAAATGGTGTAAAATGGCAGTCTCCATGTTTGTTGAAGAACTCACAACCAAGACAACCCCAAAGAGAAGCACTTATGAAGACAGAAATCACGAGTGGCTCTATTTGAAGTGATCAGAGTTGGACTCCATTAAGAAAATGGCTTTCGATGTAGTCAGTTGCTTTTGTCACTTAAAACTGCCCCAACAAGTAGCACTTACTGCATTTGGTAGTCAAAGTCAATGCTCAAGTTAGGGTAATAGTAGTGACATATAGAAAAATCTCTAAATATATTTTGCTGGCAGCTTTAATATACAGAATGAGTGCCATGATGAATTCTTGATACAGAACAGGGACTTCCAAAATCAGCAACACTACCCCAACAAATAGCACTTACTGCTTTCCAAATTCAAGTCTGTGCCTGTGTTAGGGTAATGTTGGTGATAAATTGATGTACTTAGCTTATCCTGTGAAAATGGTGTAAAATGGCAGTCTCCATGTTTGTTGAAGAACTCACAACCAAGACAACCCCAAAGAGAAGCACTTATGAAGACAGAAATCATGAGTGGCTCCATTTGAAGTGATCAGAGTTGGGTAACAATATTGTCTATTACAGCTATCTCTATATATTGATCTGATAATAATACTCTAGCCACAATCTGTGGTATTTGCTATGTGCAGTCACCCAAAGTCATAGCATTTAATCCATTCTAAAGATAGTCAGTGCTGAAGTTGAGCCAATAACACAAATTGTCAATAAGAACTATATCTTTCTTATGATTTTACCCATCATACAGGTGTTTCTTGTGGTTTCTGCTGCATTGTATCCCTGTTGTAGTGGATTTCCTTTCTTATGATCTCTCCTGCGTTGTATCCCTGTTGTAGTGGATTTCCTTGCACTGATCTGCCCCTCTTAAATACTGAATGAAGCCACTCCCACAGTACTCCACCTTGTTTTTCACAAAGTTTCAATGGCCTTGATAATGACTTGGTAAATAATCACACCTTTTTGCACGTAATCAACAGACAATCACCATCTTAAATTCATGCAGGCCATTAGCAGTTGATGAGTGGACATTTAGACTCCAATGAATCTTCCTGATGGAACTTATTGCCACATAGTAACCAGCTGCTATTCCATCTGTATTTGAAAACAATACAAAGAAGCCCTGCATATATACTCCAAATTGCTTCTGAGACACCGGGTATCACTGCATGGCCATAGAATAAACATTGAAATCTTCTGTTGCAGTCAGTTGCTTTTGTCACTTAAAACTGCCCCAACAAATAGCACTTACTGCTTTCCAAATTCAAGTCTGTGCCTGTGTTAGGGTAATGTTGGTGATAAATTGATGTACTTAGCTTATCCTGTGAAAATGGTGTAAAATGGCAGTCTCCATGTTTGTTGAAGAACTCACAACCAAGACAACCCCAAAGAGAAGCACTTATGAAGACAGAAATCACGAGTGGCTCTATTTGAAGTGATCAGAGTTGGACTCCATTAAGAAAATGGCTTTCGATGTAGTCAGTTGCTTTTGTCACTTAAAACTGCCCCAACAAGTAGCACTTACTGCATTTGGTAGTCAAAGTCAATGCTCAAGTTAGGGTAATAGTAGTGACATATAGAAAAATCTCTAAATATATTTTGCTGGCAGCTTTAATATACAGAATGAGTGCCATGATGAATTCTTGATACAGAACAGGGACTTCCAAAATCAGCAACACTACCCCAACAAATAGCACTTACTGCTTTCCAAATTCAAGTCTGTGCCTGTGTTAGGGTAATGTTGGTGATAAATTGATGTACTTAGCTTATCCTGTGAAAATGGTGTAAAATGGCAGTCTCCATGTTTGTTGAAGAACTCACAACCAAGACAACCCCAAAGAGAAGCACTTATGAAGACAGAAATCATGAGTGGCTCCATTTGAAGTGATCAGAGTTGGGTAACAATATTGTCTATTACAGCTATCTCTATATATTGATCTGATAATAATACTCTAGCCACAATCTGTGGTATTTGCTATGTGCAGTCACCCAAAGTCATAGCATTTAATCCATTCTAAAGATAGTCAGTGCTGAAGTTGAGCCAATAACACAAATTGTCAATAAGAACTATATCTTTCTTATGATTTTACCCATCATACAGGTGTTTCTTGTGGTTTCTGCTGCATTGTATCCCTGTTGTAGTGGATTTCCTTTCTTATGATCTCTCCTGCGTTGTATCCCTGTTGTAGTGGATTTCCTTGCACTGATCTGCCCCTCTTAAATACTGAATGAAGCCACTCCCACAGTACTCCACCTTGTTTTTCACAAAGTTTCAATGGCCTTGATAATGACATGGTAAATAATCACACCTTTTTGCACGTAATCAACAGACAATCACCATCTTAAATTCATGCAGGCCATTAGCAGTTGATGAGTGGACATTTAGACTCCAATGAATCTTCCTGATGGAACTTATTGCCACATAGTAACCAGCTGCTATTCCATCTGTATTTGAAAACAATACAAAGAAGCCCTGCATATATACTCCAAATTGCTTCTGAGACACCGGGTATCACTGCATGGCCATAGAATAAACATTGAAATCTTCTGTTGCAGTCAGTTGCTTTTGTCACTTAAAACTGCCCCAACAAATAGCACTTACTGCTTTCCAAATTCAAGTCTGTGCCTGTGTTAGGGTAATGTTGGTGATAAATTGATGTACTTAGCTTATCCTGTGAAAATGGTGTAAAATGGCAGTCTCCATGTTTGTTGAAGAACTCACAACCAAGACAACCCCAAAGAGAAGCACTTATGAAGACAGAAATCACGAGTGGCTCTATTTGAAGTGATCAGAGTTGGACTCCATTAAGAAAATGGCTTTCGATGTAGTCAGTTGCTTTTGTCACTTAAAACTGCCCCAACAAGTAGCACTTACTGCATTTGGTAGTCAAAGTCAATGCTCAAGTTAGGGTAATAGTAGTGACATATAGAAAAATCTCTAAATATATTTTGCTGGCAGCTTTAATATACAGAATGAGTGCCATGATGAATTCTTGATACAGAACAGGGACTTCCAAAATCAGCAACACTACCCCAACAAATAGCACTTACTGCTTTCCAAATTCAAGTCTGTGCCTGTGTTAGGGTAATGTTGGTGATAAATTGATGTACTTAGCTTATCCTGTGAAAATGGTGTAAAATGGCAGTCTCCATGTTTGTTGAAGAACTCACAACCAAGACAACCCCAAAGAGAAGCACTTATGAAGACAGAAATCATGAGTGGCTCCATTTGAAGTGATCAGAGTTGGGTAACAATATTGTCTATTACAGCTATCTCTATATATTGATCTGATAATAATACTCTAGCCACAATCTGTGGTATTTGCTATGTGCAGTCACCCAAAGTCATAGCATTTAATCCATTCTAAAGATAGTCAGTGCTGAAGTTGAGCCAATAACACAAATTGTCAATAAGAACTATATCTTTCTTATGATTTTACCCATCATACAGGTGTTTCTTGTGGTTTCTGCTGCATTGTATCCCTGTTGTAGTGGATTTCCTTTCTTATGATCTCTCCTGCGTTGTATCCCTGTTGTAGTGGATTTCCTTGCACTGATCTGCCCCTCTTAAATACTGAATGAAGCCACTCCCACAGTACTCCACCTTGTTTTTCACAAAGTTTCAATGGCCTTGATAATGACATGGTAAATAATCACACCTTTTTGCACGTAATCAACAGACAATCACCATCTTAAATTCATGCAGGCCATTAGCAGTTGATGAGTGGACATTTAGACTCCAATGAATCTTCCTGATGGAACTTATTGCCACATAGTAACCAGCTGCTATTCCATCTGTATTTGAAAACAATACAAAGAAGCCCTGCATATATACTCCAAATTGCTTCTGAGACACCGGGTATCACTGCATGGCCATAGAATAAACATTGAAATCTTCTGTTGCAGTCAGTTGCTTTTGTCACTTAAAACTGCCCCAACAAATAGCACTTACTGCTTTCCAAATTCAAGTCTGTGCCTGTGTTAGGGTAATGTTGGTGATAAATTGATGTACTTAGCTTATCCTGTGAAAATGGTGTAAAATGGCAGTCTCCATGTTTGTTGAAGAACTCACAACCAAGACAACCCCAAAGAGAAGCACTTATGAAGACAGAAATCACGAGTGGCTCTATTTGAAGTGATCAGAGTTGGACTCCATTAAGAAAATGGCTTTCGATGTAGTCAGTTGCTTTTGTCACTTAAAACTGCCCCAACAAGTAGCACTTACTGCATTTGGTAGTCAAAGTCAATGCTCAAGTTAGGGTAATAGTAGTGACATATAGAAAAATCTCTAAATATATTTTGCTGGCAGCTTTAATATACAGAATGAGTGCCATGATGAATTCTTGATACAGAACAGGGACTTCCAAAATCAGCAACACTACCCCAACAAATAGCACTTACTGCTTTCCAAATTCAAGTCTGTGCCTGTGTTAGGGTAATGTTGGTGATAAATTGATGTACTTAGCTTATCCTGTGAAAATGGTGTAAAATGGCAGTCTCCATGTTTGTTGAAGAACTCACAACCAAGACAACCCCAAAGAGAAGCACTTATGAAGACAGAAATCATGAGTGGCTCCATTTGAAGTGATCAGAGTTGGGTAACAATATTGTCTATTACAGCTATCTCTATATATTGATCTGATAATAATACTCTAGCCACAATCTGTGGTATTTGCTATGTGCAGTCACCCAAAGTCATAGCATTTAATCCATTCTAAAGATAGTCAGTGCTGAAGTTGAGCCAATAACACAAATTGTCAATAAGAACTATATCTTTCTTATGATTTTACCCATCATACAGGTGTTTCTTGTGGTTTCTGCTGCATTGTATCCCTGTTGTAGTGGATTTCCTTTCTTATGATCTCTCCTGCGTTGTATCCCTGTTGTAGTGGATTTCCTTGCACTGATCTGCCCCTCTTAAATACTGAATGAAGCCACTCCCACAGTACTCCACCTTGTTTTTCACAAAGTTTCAATGGCCTTGATAATGACTTGGTAAATAATCACACCTTTTTGCACGTAATCAACAGACAATCACCATCTTAAATTCATGCAGGCCATTAGCAGTTGATGAGTGGACATTTAGACTCCAATGAATCTTCCTGATGGAACTTATTGCCACATAGTAACCAGCTGCTATTCCATCTGTATTTGAAAACAATACAAAGAAGCCCTGCATATATACTCCAAATTGCTTCTGAGACACCGGGTATCACTGCATGGCCATAGAATAAACATTAAAATCTTCTGTTGCAGTCAGTTGCTTTTGTCACTTAAAACTGCCCCAACAAATAGCACTTACTGCTTTCCAAATTCAAGTCTGTGCCTGTGTTAGGGTAATGTTGGTGATAAATTGATGTACTTAGCTTATCCTGTGAAAATGGTGTAAAATGGCAGTCTCCATGTTTGTTGAAGAACTCACAACCAAGACAACCCCAAAGAGAAGCACTTATGAAGACAGAAATCACGAGTGGCTCTATTTGAAGTGATCAGAGTTGGACTCCATTAAGAAAATGGCTTTCGATGTAGTCAGTTGCTTTTGTCACTTAAAACTGCCCCAACAAGTAGCACTTACTGCATTTGGTAGTCAAAGTCAATGCTCAAGTTAGGGTAATAGTAGTGACATATAGAAAAATCTCTAAATATATTTTGCTGGCAGCTTTAATATACAGAATGAGTGCCATGATGAATTCTTGATACAGAACAGGGACTTCCAAAATCAGCAACACTACCCCAACAAATAGCACTTACTGCTTTCCAAATTCAAGTCTGTGCCTGTGTTAGGGTAATGTTGGTGATAAATTGATGTACTTAGCTTATCCTGTGAAAATGGTGTAAAATGGCAGTCTCCATGTTTGTTGAAGAACTCACAACCAAGACATCCCCAAAGAGAAGCACTTATGAAGACAGAAATCACGAGTGGCTCTATTTGAAGTGATCAGAGTTGGACTCCATTAAGAAAATGGCTTTCGATGTAGTCAGTTGCTTTTGTCACTTAAAACTGCCCCAACAAGTAGCACTTACTGCATTTGGTAGTCAAAGTCAATGCTCAAGTTAGGGTAATAGTAGTGACATATAGAAAAATCTCTAAATATATTTTGCTGGCAGCTTTAATATACAGAATGAGTGCCATGATGAATTCTTGATACAGAACAGGGACTTCCAAAATCAGCAACACTACCCCAACAAATAGCACTTACTGCTTTCCAAATTCAAGTCTGTGCCTGTGTTAGGGTAATGTTGGTGATAAATTGATGTACTTAGCTTATCCTGTGAAAATGGTGTAAAATGGCAGTCTCCATGTTTGTTGAAGAACTCACAACCAAGACAACCCCAAAGAGAAGCACTTATGAAGACAGAAATCACGAGTGGCTCTATTTGAAGTGATCAGAGTTGGACTCCATTAAGAAAATGGCTTTCGATGTAGTCAGTTGCTTTTGTCACTTAAAACTGCCCCAACAAGTAGCACTTACTGCATTTGGTAGTCAAAGTCAATGCTCAAGTTAGGGTAATAGTAGTGACATATAGAAAAATCTCTAAATATATTTTGCTGGCAGCTTTAATATACAGAATGAGTGCCATGATGAATTCTTGATACAGAACAGGGACTTCCAAAATCAGCAACACTACCCCAACAAATAGCACTTACTGCTTTCCAAATTCAAGTCTGTGCCTGTGTTAGGGTAATGTTGGTGATAAATTGATGTACTTAGCTTATCCTGTGAAAATGGTGTAAAATGGCAGTCTCCATGTTTGTTGAAGAACTCACAACCAAGACAACCCCAAAGAGAAGCACTTATGAAGACAGAAATCATGAGTGGCTCCATTTGAAGTGATCAGAGTTGGGTAACAATATTGTCTATTACAGCTATCTCTATATATTGATCTGATAATAATACTCTAGCCACAATCTGTGGTATTTGCTATGTGCAGTCACCCAAAGTCATAGCATTTAATCCATTCTAAAGATAGTCAGTGCTGAAGTTGAGCCAATAACACAAATTGTCAATAAGAACTATATCTTTCTTATGATTTTACCCATCATACAGGTGTTTCTTGTGGTTTCTGCTGCATTGTATCCCTGTTGTAGTGGATTTCCTTTCTTATGATCTTTCCTGCGTTGTATCCCTGTTGTAGTGGATTTCCTTGCACTGATCTGCCCCTCTTAAATACTGAATGAAGCCACTCCCACAGTACTCCACCTTGTTTTTCACAAAGTTTCAATGGCCTTGATAATGACTTGGTAAATAATCACACCTTTTTGCACGTAATCAACAGACAATCACCATCTTAAATTCATGCAGGCCATTAGCAGTTGATGAGTGGACATTTAGACTCCAATGAATCTTCCTGATGGAACTTATTGCCACATAGTAACCAGCTGCTATTCCATCTGTATTTGAAAACAATACAAAGAAGCCCTGCATATATACTCCAAATTGCTTCTGAGACACCGGGTATCACTGCATGGCCATAGAATAAACATTAAAATCTTCTGTTGCAGTCAGTTGCTTTTGTCACTTAAAACTGCCCCAACAAATAGCACTTACTGCTTTCCAAATTCAAGTCTGTGCCTGTGTTAGGGTAATGTTGGTGATAAATTGATGTACTTAGCTTATCCTGTGAAAATGGTGTAAAATGGCAGTCTCCATGTTTGTTGAAGAACTCACAACCAAGACAACCCCAAAGAGAAGCACTTATGAAGACAGAAATCACGAGTGGCTCTATTTGAAGTGATCAGAGTTGGACTCCATTAAGAAAATGGCTTTCGATGTAGTCAGTTGCTTTTGTCACTTAAAACTGCCCCAACAAGTAGCACTTACTGCATTTGGTAGTCAAAGTCAATGCTCAAGTTAGGGTAATAGTAGTGACATATAGAAAAATCTCTAAATATATTTTGCTGGCAGCTTTAATATACAGAATGAGTGCCATGATGAATTCTTGATACAGAACAGGGACTTCCAAAATCAGCAACACTACCCCAACAAATAGCACTTACTGCTTTCCAAATTCAAGTCTGTGCCTGTGTTAGGGTAATGTTGGTGATAAATTGATGTACTTAGCTTATCCTGTGAAAATGGTGTAAAATGGCAGTCTCCATGTTTGTTGAAGAACTCACAACCAAGACAACCCCAAAGAGAAGCACTTATGAAGACAGAAATCATGAGTGGCTCCATTTGAAGTGATCAGAGTTGGGTAACAATATTGTCTATTACAGCTATCTCTATATATTGATCTGATAATAATACTCTAGCCACAATCTGTGGTATTTGCTATGTGCAGTCACCCAAAGTCATAGCATTTAATCCATTCTAAAGATAGTCAGTGCTGAAGTTGAGCCAATAACACAAATTGTCAATAAGAACTATATCTTTCTTATGATTTTACCCATCATACAGGTGTTTCTTGTGGTTTCTGCTGCATTGTATCCCTGTTGTAGTGGATTTCCTTTCTTATGATCTCTCCTGCGTTGTATCCCTGTTGTAGTGGATTTCCTTGCACTGATCTGCCCCTCTTAAATACTGAATGAAGCCACTCCCACAGTACTCCACCTTGTTTTTCACAAAGTTTCAATGGCCTTGATAATGACTTGGTTAATAATCACACCTTTTTGCACGTAATCAACAGACAATCACCATCTTAAATTCATGCAGGCCATTAGCAGTTGATGAGTGGACATTTAGACTCCAATGAATCTTCCTGATGGAACTTATTGCCACATAGTAACCAGCTGCTATTCCATCTGTATTTGAAAACAATACAAAGAAGCCCTGCATATATACTCCAAATTGCTTCTGAGACACCGGGTATCACTGCATGGCCATAGAATAAACATTGAAATCTTCTGTTGCAGTCAGTTGCTTTTGTCACTTAAAACTGCCCCCAACAAATAGCACTTACTGCTTTCCAAATTCAAGTCTGTGCCTGTGTTAGGGTAATGTTGGTGATAAATTGATGTACTTAGCTTATCCTGTGAAAATGGTGTAAAATGGCAGTCTCCATGTTTGTTGAAGAACTCACAACCAAGACAACCCCAAAGAGAAGCACTTATGAAGACAGAAATCACGAGTGGCTCTATTTGAAGTGATCAGAGTTGGACTCCATTAAGAAATGGCTTTCGATGTAGTCAGTTGCTTTTGTCACTTAAAACTGCCCAACAAGTAGCA
>NW_026116085.1:0-18384 GCF_001640805.2 Lates calcarifer
AACTGCAGCCTGAACTCCACCGAGAGCTCCACCCACCTTCAACCTGAGCTTCATCCCAATTCCGCCCCAGAGCTCCACCCACCTTCAACCTGAGCTTCATCCAATTCCACCCAGAGCTCCACCCACCTTCAACCTGAGCTTCATCCAATTCCACCCAGAGCTCCACCAAATTTCAACCTAGAACTCCACCCACCTTCAACCTGAGCTCCACCCAGCTCCAACCTGAATTAAATCTAGAGCTCCACCCACCTTCAATCTGAACTCTTTCCAGCACCCAACTTCAACTTGAGCTCTATCCAGAGCTCCACCCACCTTCAACCTGAAGTCCACCCACCTTCAACCTGAACTCTTTCCAGCTCCACCCACCTTCAACCTGAGCTTCCCCAAACTGCAACCTAAACTCCACCCACCTTCAACCTGAGCTCCACCCAGCTCCAACCTGAATTTCACCTAGAACTCCACCCATCTTCAACCTAAGCTTCCCCAAACTGCAGCCTGAACTCCACCCAGCTTCAACCTGAGCTTCCCCAAACTGCAGCCTGAACTCCACCCAGCTTCAACCTGAGCTTCCCCAAACTGCAACCAGAGCTCCACCCACCTTCAACCTAAGCTCTACCCAGACCTCCACCCTGCTTCAACCTGAATTAAACCTAGAGCTCTGCCCACCTTCAACCTGAACTCTTTCCAGCTCCACCCATCTTCAACCTGAGCTCCACCCAGCTCCAACCTGAATTAAATCTAGAGCTCCACCCACCTTCAACCTAAGCTTCCCCAAACTGCAGCCTGAACTCCACCGAGAGCTCCACCCACCTTCAACCTGAGCTTCATCCAATTCCACCCAGAGCTCCATCCACCTTCAACCTGAAATCTTTCCAGCTCTATCCATCTTCAACTTGAGCTCTATCCAGAGCTCCACCCACCTTCAACCTGAGCTTCCCCAAACTACAACCTAAACTCCACCCAGCTCCAACCTGAATTTCACCTAGAGCTCCACCCACCTTCAACCCGAGCTTTCCCAAACTGCAACCTGAAGTCCACCCACCTTCAACCTGAGCTCCACCCATCTTCAACCTGAACTCCACCCAGCTTCAACCTGAAGTCCACCCACCTTCAACCTGTACTCTTTCCAGCTCCACCCATCTTCAACCTGAGCCTCCACCGTGCTCCAACCTGAATTTCACCCAGAGCTCCACCCAGCTCCAACCTGAACTCTTTCCAGAGCTCCACCCAGCTGACACCAGAGTTCACCGTGCTCCAACCTGAATTTCACCTAGAGCTCCACCCAGCTTCAATCTGAACTCCGCCCACCTCCACCCAACTCCACCCAGAGCTCCACCCACCTTCAACCTTAGCTTCAGATTGTGATTTGATTCGCAGTATAATTAATTAATTAATTAATTATACTGAATTAATTAATAATATTGTAGTTGTAAAATAAATGTAGTGGAGTAGAAATATAAAGTAACACTGATGTACAAACACCTCAGAATTATACTGAAGCCAACAAAGTACAGTACTGGAGTAAATTTATATATATATATATATATGTGTGTGTGTGTGTGTGTGTGTGTGTGATGGGATATAATTTCTATATCAGGCCAGATTTAATGACAAATAAAAAAATCTGATGTGTTTCTAATCATTTTAATGAGAGTAAAATATGAACCATCTGTGTGAGTCACAACAGACTGAGCTTGTGTGTGTGTTTTTGTCAAAGCAGCATTATACATGAGTGTGTGTGCGTGATTTATAAACACAAGCGAGTAGTATATATCTGTGTGTGCGTGTGTGTGCAGGCAGACAGACGGCTCAGTGTTTCCCAGTGGGAGTGTTACTGTGGCCACAACTGACACACCAGCCAAACACACACACACACACACACACACACACACACACAGAGTCTGGGTTCCTGCCTCTACATTTAGCAGCACACACACACTGCAGCATGTGTATGTTTATTGAGCTGCTACGTGAACAGTTGGACTCAGTCAGAACCGGAGCTCTTCCCTCTGATCCAGGACCAGCAAACCCTGCATCACAGCTCTCAGTTAATATGTCAGTCATTTATAAACTCTATCACTGGAAGGATGTTAGAAATACAGACTACAGTTTCCAACGAGTCCTCCAACATGATCCATCGTTTGTCCCTGTCCACTAATACGACCCATAGTGGTGCACCTGCACACCTGTACAGGTGTTGCCAGTTACTCTGATTAGGTTTCTGCTCAGGGTGGAGAAACACACCCTGTAAAACACTTAGCTTATATCAAGGTGTTAACCCGTGATAACCATGTTTTCGTGAGGACGTCATGACTTAACAAGTGGATAAACTGCTGCACAGACGACCTATGGGCTCGTCTTTTTACTGGACAGTGTTGTTCATTTGGTCTACAGCAACTGGATTTCATACTTGGTGAGTAATTACAGTCAGTTTAGTGTGGCTTAAAACAGGATGCCTGACAGTGAGGTTTGGACTCCTTTAGTCCTGCACTGTGCCTGCATTCTGGGAGTGATAAAAGTGAAAAGCTTTATTAATGTTTACAGTTGAATAAATGTGAGCATTAAGAAAAGGAAAAGCAGGTTGGTATTACATCTTTAGTCTTTAGTGTTTATCCCACAGTTTGTATTTTTCTTCCGTCTTCTCTCTTGTGATCATTTGTTCAAATAAACTCTGGTTAAATCTTCAGCAGGAGGTAAAATAAAATAAGACCTTAGCACTGAGTGATGCATGTGTCTTCACTGAGACTCACTGAGCGGAAAAGTGAAAACAAGCCTCGCAGGAAATGGTTTGTAATGAATGTGGTTTGTGTCAAAAGACGTTTCCACTTCAGTGAATCAATATTTGTCCTGTTCCGTGTTCGACGAGCGGCGCTGGAAATTCATAAATGTGTGTTCATCCTCAGCAGACGGCAGCTTCACACTCACAGTTTCACACATCTTGACTCACAGTTTGTCAGTGGTCACTGGGAGCTTCCTGTTTTCTACACCTGACCCTCTCTAAACCATCGCTCTCCTCCTCTTCTTCCTCTGTCTTCATCCCTCTTTCAGCCCTTTCCTGTTCCATGACTTTCTCTCTCCTGAGACTGATTCTTTAACTCAGAGTCAACAGAGCAGTAGAAACACATCAGTGAAGAAACGTGCCAACATTTGGGTCTGGATTATGTAATTCTGGAGATGCAGTGTGTGCACAAACACCCCCTCTCCTCCTCTGTGCAACAATCTGTAAGCCCTGATGTTACGTCCAATCGGATCAGAGCGTGACCACGACTCACCGCGGGAACATTAGCAGGCTTGACTTCACGCCAGGCACCACACTCCCACGAGGAAACCACAGCGCTCCTTCCTCTTGACAAACCCGAGGTGAAAACCGAGGCGGTGCGCGTGAATAAAAATTAAAAATTAACCCTAATAAGTAAACCCCCTGCCATAATCTCATTTGGCTCGTGGGCGGCAGCGTGGCAGTGAGGCGTGTTCAGGCCCGCTGTGATGGCGCCCGAGGGCGGGACCTGCTGCTCGCCACACTGACATCACATTGTTGAACTCATCCTCCTGTCGACTCTGTGCAGCTTCAGCTCGGCTGCAACACAGCAGAAGATTTTTTTTTAAAGCTTTGGCCTGAAGTTATTTACAGATACATGTTAAAAACTGCAAAACAGGAGAGAAAGAATCCTGGGTTTACTCTCCTGGACCAGAGAGGACTAAAGAACGTCAGAACTCCTCTAATCACAGACTGAAGCAGGAACCAGAGAGAGAACAAAGAATACCTTCAGCTTTCAGACACATGTCCTACAGTCCAGGCTTCACTGAGCTTCACAGAACCCTTTATTTTTCTTCAGGTATTTTATTGTAGCTTTACAGCTGGAGGAAGAATATCTGCACTGATTTTACACTTTAATGTGTGATGATGTCAAGGCACTGGTCAATTACTCCTGTTTGGGAGGGACGGTTTCACAGCTGTAAATATGGTGCATAGGAAATGAGGAAAACTAAGTGTGTTTTTAGGCTCCTGACTTCACATGCTCCCACTAAACCTAATCCCAATTATAGTTTTCTGCTGATTCTCTTTATAAGCTGCTCATAAATATCCCTACACGCATGAATTAACTGAGGAGGAAAAGTTCTCAGCTGAATGTTAAACAGTCTGATGTCGCGTCAATAAAACAGACTGGCCTCTCTCAGGACTGAAGAACAGAAAACCTGTTTCCTGTCAGAGCAAGCTGGTTCTTGAACTGGTTCTGTTCAGGATTCTCAGAACAGAGTCTCTGCTGTGGCTACAGTGTTGATTCTACTCAGAGGTATAAATTAAGCATGACTCTACGTTGTAAGGTTCCTCGAACCCTGCGACTCCATTACTGTCTGACTGAACCGTGCATCTTCACCCTCGCATTTATTCATTCATTCAAAATGTGACTATCGTGATTATTATTCCCGGTCCCGCCCACTCCTGTTGACTTTTATTCCCGTCCCAGTCACGTGATGAGCAGTGAAATTGATTCCCATCATGTGACTCCTCGCCTCTAGTTTCCACCAGTTTTGAGCAGAACCACTGTAATCAAGGATGCACCGTTAATGGATGTCATTGATCACCATTCCTCTCATCACTTCTCCATCCTCTCTGTCCAGCCTGTAGAGCAGGACATACCCACTGATGTTGTCACAGTTTGCACCTGAAAACCTGATATTTTTTGGTTGAATGGTTCAAATTTAGGTGGGTGAACTGGAACAGAACCCACCTCCACCCTCCTCTCCAGAGTCCCATCCTCTAGTCAAGACCTCTACGAATACCCAGCTCTGCCTCTGTCACCCTGTCACACTGTTCTACCTGTTCAGTCTGCGTTAAAACTGTTCAAAGATTTGTTTTACTCTTTGTCTGTGCACCCTGACTAATTGTGCTCCCTACACTATAAGACTATACTCATTAAATTGGGTTTAATTACTCTTTGATTGCTTTCTCCAGGCACGTCAATATCATTAGGTGTACAGCGGGATATATTGAAGCTTCCAAAAGAATCACATGCACAGTTTCCCAGTTGTAATTATAATTTGATTTATTCATGTTTCCTAAATCATGTTCATATACCAGAAATCTGCCACAGCAAATGTGTTTGAAAGAAAGTTAAAAGAGCAAATTACATTCTCTGTCTACATAAGTGAATGTGTTTTTAATGGACGTATCTGAAAAATACTCTCTGACATTGTCCTTTAGTTTCCCCACAATGTTCACTTGTACATGGCAACTGGAGCAGGAGTAATCTTTTTACAGCAACTCAAAACATTTTGGTTTTAGGTTATTAAATATTAATATCACAAGACAAGACGTGTTTACTTTTTCTCAACCATGACCTTTCTAATTTTAATCCAAGCAAAACATCCTGGTGCATTTCAGACCCAGCAACACCCTCAAACAGAAACTGGTTCATCCCAAGGACAGGACACTGAGGCACAAGCTGAACAACCTTGTATATGCTGTGCAATGCAGTGAGGAGCCCTTGGACCAAACAACCACTCCACAGGCACATGGCACAACACAGGAGAGCCAGCTCATCAGGACTCAGCTGGACATCTGCATCTGAAGGAGAAGGGTCACTCTCTGATGATACTAATGCCCACATCTTGGACAAAGAAGACAGATGGAGGAGTGAAGGAGGCCATCGATGTCCATCTGGAACGATCATTGTTAACCAGAGGTTGTGGCCTATGACAACAACTATCAGCCACCTGTAGAGCTCCAGGTGTCATGTGGTTTGCCTACATTGCCACCGTCAATCCATTGGCTGTGGGTTCCCATCACTCCATGTTGTTCTGCTCACTTGTAGCATGTTTTATGGCAGTAATCCATTTCTCTCGTCTTTCAGGATCTTTGGGAATCCAATAAAATGCTCTGCCTTTTGCTTGCTTTTCATAAATCCAGCAGGCGCAGGTAGCTGCTAGCAGTGATATGTCTGGCAGTAATTTGAACAGTGCACTTTCCTGATAATACGTCTGTGTTTTGATTTCGACTATCACATGTCAGGATTGAGTGACATAAACTACTGGAGCTCTATTCACACCTTGACCCATGTGATCCTAACTACTCACATGATGGCAGGGTGGGTCAGCGACTCTAAGGATCACCTCCAAGGTGATCACCCCACCAAGGGTTAAATATCTGGGACTCCACAACCAGCCTTTAGAACTAATGAAGCCTTTCAGATGAGGGTGAAATGTCCTCAAGGGACAAAAGAAGTTCCCTTGACTTTAACACTGAAGACGCGACCTCCATTGTTTCTTCTGTAAAATGAATGGCAGGACAGAGAGGCCATTTGGCTACTGATGAACTTTGCTGCTGCTTAATTTTACATTTGGACTCAGGCCCTTAAACACACAGGAGCCTCTTCAGAGAAAGCTCTTGTTCAGCTTTTATTTGTGATCTTCAAAATAAATCTGAACTACACAAACCTACTGAGTACAACCTGTTCTACTGAGCTCTGTGATGAGATTAGAGCAGGTGAACAGACATAGTGACTGTGTGTTGTTAGCAGCATCAGGTGTAGCCTCCAGGTGAGTTGTGACCTGCTGCCACCCAGACAAAACTCAGAACACCATTGTCCCTGGCGTCACCAGTCACCTTTAGTGTTGTTTAGTATTCTTTCTGCACGCTGCCTCAAATATCAGAGCTGAACACATGAGCTGTGGTGTCACTTATCTCTCTCTTTAGCTGGGATAAATATTATCCATCCATCTCAGTTTAATGCCACATTTGTTGAACTTTATTGTACCAGTGATGTTTTTTTCTGTCTGCTTCTGCTTTGCATGTTTCAATTAGTGCCTGTTATTTCAGCTCTGTGTTAACATTAATATTTCCTATTTCATTGTTTTGCATAGCTTCTGTTTTGTATATTTTAATTACTTCCTGATGTATTATAATTACATCCTATATGGTCTTAATTTTCTAACATAAATAGCATCTTTTTTTTCTTTTATCGTTGCTCTGCAGCTTTACATAACTTCAGTAACTTTGCTGATTTTAAATCATCTGTCCCAGGATCAGAGACAAATTAATGTATTAATGTGCACTATCCCTGTTAAATCAATGAATAAATGTTTTTACCATTATAGTTGTTTTTCAGTTCCCAGTAGATAATTATATCTGCACTGCTTCCTCATCAGTTAAATGGCTGCAGAGGAGCTGGACGACACAGTTAAACAGTCTCTCCAGAAGTAACCAGATCTCAGAGAAATGACATAACTGCTCTTCCTTACTGGGAAGAGAAGATGACATGTAAATGATGAGCGAATCGCAGCTATCGTTGCTCTGGATCTGGAGTAGGAAGGAAGGCTAAATTATCTACGTGCTGCTCCAGCATGACTTGGTGATCAGTGGCCACGGTGCAGAATGACAGATAATGAAGTGGAGGCAACAGGAAGCAAACACAGAGCTCAGGGCCAAGGAGGATCTCAGAGGACAAACTCACTCCAAACAAATTAGTGCCTTTTGTTTTCGGTCAATACAGTTTGGAGAAAACATACTGAGTGCACATAGGGTTACTCAGTTTAATGAAGGAAGGAGTTGTACGGAAGATGTTTACTGTTTGTCACTCCAAGCTGCTCCACCCCACCTCTGACTTTGAACATGTTAATTAGACTCATTATAATGGTCCTGTTCTATTGAAAGACTTCAGTGGATTCATTTTTAATTCCGCTACTCGACTGTGTATTACAATACTACCGGAGTGTGTTACGGTATTCATATGTTACTACCACTCTCAGCTCAAACTACCTACAGGCGAAGTTTCTTTCTTTCTAGTTTTGTTAGAAAGCTCAGGTCAGGTCAGGAACCATTTCTGTTGTGGGTCCATTTGACAAACAGAGAGGGAAGGGACCACCGATGTATTTTCAAAATGGCGGCTGAGAAAGGAGGGCACATTGTCGGCACCAATGACAACATAATTTCCACGTTGCATGAAACGGGCCACACACAAGAAAGTTTGTTTTTAAGTCAACCGAGCAAAACAACTGGTGGATATTTTGGTGGGAAACAGTCGTCTGTTGTCATCAAACAGAGACACTGTGAAAGACTGGGGATAAGGGGAGGGAAAGAACAGTGCATGGCTGATTGGGAATGAGGAACAGGTGTGTGTTGATGAGAGGAAAATGTGGGGACATCTGGTGGCTGGATGAGAAAATTACAGGGCTAGAGCAGGAGTCTCAGTGCGCTCCTTTTACGTAGGTTGGAACTGGAAGTGGCGTCACCTCCAAGTTGTTCCAGTTGAGAAGAAGAAAAACATGGAAAAGAAAGCTTTTCTTGCTGTTGCTCTCTGGAGAATCAAAACAAATCCACACTCCTGAAGAACACCTCAGAGGAGGAGGAAGGGCACGAAGATATCTCTGTTTTTAAGAATATTTCATTGTGTAGAAAAACGTTTTGTCAATCTGTTACCAAAACACAAAACTGACTTAATATGAAACAAACAGGTATAAACAGTAAAATTAGAGTGTTCACTACTGTTGACGTGAGTAGCAGCCATCTTGAATTCTTATTTCAGGGTTGGTGGGGTTGCTCTGACTTTGAGTTGGAATTCCAGCTTCAGTTGAAACTTCCAATTAGGAACTGAGAAACTGCGACTTCTTAGTGCAACTGGACCGCACCTTTAGGTCGCACTTGACCAATTACAGCGGCAGTTGGATCATAGAGATACATTAATGGAAAATATTACAAGATGAGGTCATTTTTTATTTCCATTTACGTGTTATTCTTTAAGTGGAAGACACCGTGACGAGCACCCAAAAGGCCGACATGTATAAACAGACCAGATTACAGAAGCAGGACAACACCCAACACCATTAATGTTCTTGGTGCAGAAAGGTTTTGTCCCGCGTCTTTTTCTTCCACCATTAGACTTATTCAGCTGTTAAACACAGTGAATTTCATGCTGATGCTTTTTCTCTGCTTGTTTCTGGTTGGGATGTTTCATTTAAAACTCATCAAGACAGTGTCCTCTCATGACCTCCCTGTTGGCAGAGGAGCGAGTGAGGTATATCTAGGTTTCTTTTTATTGTTGATGTTGACAGATGCTTTGTTGTTCACAAAAAAAGTTATGTGACACTTTATTCTCTGACAGCAGAATTATTGAGAAACCAATCAATCCTTCAGTCACTTACATTGTCACATTTGTTGGTTGACTTGCAGCAGCTCTGGCCTGAAGGTCTGAATATTCTCTTAAGTTGTAGACAGTAAAAACAGTCTCTCATACAACAAACTCACACTTTTGTTGTTTCTGACAGTTTCTCTGGTTCATGATGAAGTATTGATCTCATCTAAACCTCTCTTTATCTAATCATTGCAGTTTTTGTAAGTCGTAATGTGTTAATCTGTTCGACTCAGTCACACCTGACTCACTTCTTCTGGCAAATGAGACGACAATATCACCCCTTCATTTTTATTTTAACTAATAACCAAAAAAAGCACTGGACGGACATTTTCTTCCTGTTCTTCCCTGTCTCTGACTTGTTGTGGATTCATTTTCATCACTGTGAATTCTGACCCACTCTGATACTCATTGAATTTAATGATTCAGTCAGTTCAGTCACTTTTGTGTGAGAGGAGGATTTGATTTTGAATGTGTCTTGACAGGACCCAGCAGTCTCATCTCTTTGTGGTTGTTTTGAGCCCAGCAGTGCTTCTTTTGTCTCTCTCTTGTGTTTTTGTGGTTTGTTTTGTGTCTCTTTGTAGTTTTGTGTCTGTCAGTGGTTCTTTTGTGTCTCTTTGAGGTCGTTCTGTGTCTCTTTCGGTCACCTGCTGAATGCCACTAAAAGAGACCCAGAAAGTTTGTAGGTGCTGCTGCTGGTTCAGCAACATTAGGCCCATTCAGTAATCTAATCATGCAAAGTGACGTGAAATTAATTCAAAGTGACATTTCTTAATAACTTTCCTCTGTAATTTATCCTGTAGGTTTGATATTTGCGTCACTCTGCTGAACAAACTGCTGCTTGTGTTGTCTCTTATCTTTTAAAATCAGAATAACTCAGTTACATCTGCTGTAAATCATTAAGGAAACCAAACAGCGCTGACGTCGAGCTATAATGTTCCTGCCATCCATTAATTTGATAAAATCTCAGGGCTGGGCGCACTGCCACCTGGAGAAAAGTCAGCTTTTCTTGCATTTCTCATCTTAATTAGCTTAGTGTGAAAGCATACCAACTAACAACGAGGAAAACAAATCAATTAGATGGGAAAGTGGAAAAGTTTTTGGATACAACAACATCAATCAAACAATAACAGATGGTTTGTTCTTGCAGATTGCTTACTGAAATGTTATCAGCTGAAAGTGTATGTATGATTTTCATGCTGTTCTTCATTTTCCTCCTTGTTTTTGACCAGTGAGTGTAAATAATGGCCTTGCAGAACTAATCTGCTCTGTACTCGTCTCCCCCACCACCTCCATCACTGTGCGGCTGCAGGCCTTCGTCTGCAGCCCCATCATTACATTTCCTGCTCATCTAGGTCCATTGACCTGAGCAGCTGGATTTCAGCCAGGCAGGCAGAAGCCAATTATCAGGAGCTGATTGTTCCCTCGCCTCCATAAAAATGATATGGAGTCATAAACGTCACTTGTGTCTTGAACACAGGAAAATTGCATCTCATGAGGACCTGACTGCCTCCTGCTCGCCTGGTTAGTGGGTCTGCTCTCTCCTCTACACTCATTCATTCAAATCACACAATGAAAACCTTGTTTCCAAGCTGAAACTCAAACTAACTTTCTTTTTTTAGGCATAGAAACACCTGACTTCTGTGGCTGTTTTTTCCCTTTGTTGGATCACTGTGATTTGCTCTCTATGAATACACCTGACCAGTGTTTGACAAAGTTGGACACCATTGTGCTTTACTGGCTGTGAAAATCTTATATACCAGTGCACTGTTTATGCTGCTGACTGAAGCTGGGTTCACACTAAAAGATGATCGGCCAATTTTTGCCCCCTCCCAATCAAAGTCAGCAAAAGCCTGATTATCCGATGGTTGTAAAGATGATCTTGTCAGATTCTCCTGTGGTGTGAGGTGTGTTCAGACTGATTTTACCCTCCCTGATCAGAGCAGCTCTGATAGCTATTAAACATGATCAATATTTCTGATCAGAAATCCTTTTGTGTAGGGGAACACCGAGGAGAGCCGAGCATGCTCTCTGTGGATTGTCACGTTGAATGCAACGATAGCCAATCAGGAAGCAGCTGACTGAAGACGGAAGCACAACAAACTCGAGACGTCGTCGTCCGCCATGTTTGTTTCCTCTGACGTGGTCAGATGTGGAGTCGTGAGAGTCCAGACTCTGGTTGTTGGCGGTGAATCTGTTAGTGTGTGGTGTGGCTGTGTTGGTCTTCTCTCTGCACATCACACACTATAAGAACAGTGAAATCTGACATTATCTGTCGTCACGTGTGCGCTCTCTCACATCGTCATCGTCCCTGTATGTCTGCAGACTTTCACATTGGTTGGTGTTTATATATAAATCTCTCTTTGGGTTGGTTCTTTCTTCTCTGTTACATAAATGTGTGAAAACCAAACTTCTTGTCTATGGTGCCTTCCATGCAAAGTTACAATACAAAAGCGATGCAAAAGGAAATGATAATAATGAAAAATAAGGGACCTGGTAGAATAGAGAGACCAGTGAAGCATAGAGGAAGAGGGAGTGGAATAAAATAATATAACACAGAGACTAAGCTAAAATCTTTCGTTAGACCCATGGGAGGCAATCAGCAGGGTCGTGAACACAGTGGCAGTTCCCTGTGTGAGCCAATCTGTTTCCTCTGAGTCTTTAGCGGCAACCAACAATATCCGAGGTTTAATCTGAGCACAGCCTTCAGAGAGTATCAGCAGAGAGGCATGAATAGCTCATATCTACTGGCCTGCACTTGTGTATTGGAGTCTTTTCTTTTTAAATCTAAAAAAGATCTTCATTTAAAGAGCAGGTATTCCTACAAACACGTGACTTCAGTCTTCACCATGAGGCCAGGCTTTAAAGAGCCGTTTTATTTGCCTGTTTGTATTGTTTGTTTTTGCTGCTCATGCTCACATCATACCTTCCTCCAATCTGAGGAATCTTAAACACAGTACGCAAACCTTAGCAGTAGCACATTAATCATGCTTTGGATGCAACAAGTGGACACTGTATTGTGAGAGCAGGTGTGTAGAAACACCTGATTTCTTTTCAGCACAGTCACAGAAGAAGCAGCTGCTGGACTATGAGGGGATACTTCCTGAAACTGAATAAAACTGCACTAAACTGTCAGGGCTAAGCCTGCCTGTAACAAGCTGTAAAACATGAACATGATACCTCAAATATCAGCTTAAACACAACATAACCCAACAACACCAGCGGAAACAAATGTTATCTGTGAGTGTGTGTCCTTACCCACTGAGATCGTCCACACTGCCATGATCTTGATGCGAGCCTTGGTGTGAGAGTTGAAGCGGCTGTGGTGGATCGGGTTTCGTATGGCAATGTATCGATCCAGAGAGATGGCGCAGAGGTGCATGATGGACGCCGTGGAGAACAGGACGTCCAGGTAGATCCAGATGGGACAGAGGTTAAGCGGCAGGGGCCACCCATAATCTGCAGAAGGTGGGGGATGAGTGGAAAGATGAAGGGAAGTACATAAGTAAAATAGCTTTAAACAGAGAAGAACACTGCAGCCTGAGCCCTGGATCCTGATTGGAGAAGGCCCTGATCCAACCCTCCAATCAAATGGATGCAATTTGGGGACCAAGATTATAAAAGCTTGGCCAGTTTGTCATTTGGTGGGGTTGGTAACCACAGCTAGCATTGATTGATTATTTAACTCTGTAAACTCTGTGCATTAACACAGAATGGGCCACGTGGTGTGGCTTTAAAGAGGAACTGATAGTTCACAGTTTTAGAAACACTCGGAACAGGAGGACTGTTGTTGTTGTTTCCTTGTTTTAAGCAGCATCCATTTGCCTTGTTTTACATTTGTTTTATTGGTTACACTAATTTTCAAAACTCTTATCATAACACCTGTTTCAAAAAGCAGAAGATTTAAGACTTTAAGACTAAAACCTGGTCACATGAGTGAAATTTATCTTCATCGACTAGCACCAAGCTGCCAGAACTGAAGGATTCATGAAAATGTGAATTACAGTAGCTGGAGAACCAACCAGGGAACATGCTAATCAAATCAAAGTGGAATCACTGATGTATTATGACCTGAGCTTTTTCAAGCCCCGTTAATAATGTGATGCAACTATATATGAACATTATTAGTATAAGGTGTTCTTAGATTCTTTTTGTACTGTTCATCTGTATTCACCCCTCTCGCCCCTCTCCAAATCACCAGGCTCGACACAGATACAGAGACAGAGGTTAGACGATGACTGTGTATCACCTGTCTGCTCACTGAGTTGTGTTTGTTTTGATGAGGGTCTGACAGACACAAATAAAGTGAGAACACTGCATGGATCTAATTGTGTGGAGAAATGTTTCTGTCACTGCTTCCAGCACATTAAGAAAGAAAAATTAGCAAAAATCATGAGCATGAATGGACACTAATGACATGCTGGAACAACATTTGTTCTCGTCTTTGACTGTGTTGGTTTCCATGTAACTGGAGTCTGTAATAAAAAGCATTAGCTGGGCACAGTGATGGTTTTCATGGACTCGCTGCCTGTTTCGTAGCCTCTAAAAAGCTAATTACACAGTGACCACACGGTGATAAATGGAATGAGTCATACAGATGGAACACGGCCAGCGGCTTTAAAACAGGCTTCCAACTGAGAGCACGCGCCAGATACATCCACACCACCTGAACTGCAGGTGAACAGGCTGGAACTACGCATCCACACACATGTTCACCTTACATATCACACACACACACACACACACGGCCGTCATGCTGCTCCTACAGGAGCCATCTCTAAATATAGTTGGTCTTGAAACCACTCAGCTGCCGATGGAAATGGCATTACACAGCATCATGAGTATTAGCAAAACAGAGGCAGATATGCTTTTTATGTTCAATATATCAAAGAGAGGCAGATTTATTTATAGAGGCCATTTCTTACACCAGGCAGTTCAAAAAGGATTCACACAGGTGCAGGGGATTAAAAATCACAGATAGAATCAGAGGGGATGAAAGAAACATAAGGAAAAACTACATTTCTCTACAGAGAAAACCATGAAAACAGAAAAAGCTGGAGGAATGAAAAATGGAGAGAGAACCTTTATACGGTCCAAAAATAGTAAAGTTTGTCCTGAGTGTGGCGCCAAAAAGGGTTCTTCTTCTGTGACCTTTAGACTCAGATCGTCCAGCTCATCTCTACGCCTGGTTCAATCTTCATCTGTCATCGCACACAAAAGACTAAAAACTTTAAAATGTCTAAAGAGGTTGCTGTTGAGGTTGAGTCTTGAGTAGAGGTTTTCATGGGTCCAATCAGCTCTGTAGACCTGAGACAGCATCCTGCTTTTTCATTTTACTGCTGTAGGTCTTGGGTCTTTGTGTTGATACGTCTGATACCTGAGAGGATCTGAATGAACCAAAGTGTTTTCAACCGTCTCCACGTCTTTTGAGCCTCAGGCTGTGTCCGTTGGGGCGTCTTCTTTGGTAACGCTGTCGCTTGGGTTCTCGCTTTCATTTTCGGTGGTTATTTTTTTCATTCTTTTCTCTCACCCTGACTCCTGACGTGCTGGCTGTGCATGGCTGCAGGAGCCCCAAACTTCAGCTCGTGTGCTGCTGCTCCTACTCTCTGTGCTGTGTGGGTCAACCTAACCACATGATTGGTTTGGCGCCACGTTCTTCTCTTTATCATTGGCTTCTTGTATTGTCTGTCAAAACATGGAAGGAATGAGTTCTGACGTTGTACCAACCATGTCTTATATTTCTATCAAAGAAGAAGAAGTTATTTTGCAGAAGTTATTTTGCAGGTGTTATGGTTTTATCGTCCAGCTCTAGATGCAGTCTAATGATCCTCAGGTCTGTTCAGGTGGGATCTGGCTGAGCTCAGGTCCCCCTCAAATCAGATCTCTTTTTTTTGAAAATTGATTTATAAACCTTGGGATCCAGTTGGTTTTTCCATGGGTCTGTTTTGGATTGGGTCCAGATTTTGGGATCTGTGACGACTTCCGAATGAAGCTGAATCAATGAGGGACAGTAAACCATGCTTATAGTCTCAGCACACGGCTCAGCTGTGGATCAGAGAGCTAACACAAGCTGATGTAAACATACAGGAATAATAGTGAAATCGTCTGGTAATAGTGAATTCAGACTCTGTGTCGCTGGGAGATTTTTCAGGACTGAGGTGTCGCCAAAAAATAGCAATGGAGCTGAGTGGATGAGAGACAGATCATCACGTCATATTCAGGGTCAGGATGAAGTATTTAAACCCCCCTCCTCCTTCCTCCTCCTCCTCCTCCATTCGACAGGTGAGGGACGACCTGATCCAGACTTTTATTATTTGGGAGGAGATGACTCATCCGTGTTGCTCGGTGTCACCATGGACACCAGACTCTGGGCCATCACCTCGTCCTCCCTCCTCTGCTTTCCCCTTTTCCTTATTATTTCTCTTCTCATTGCTTTTCATTCCATCGTCCTCCTCTGATGGTCATCAGATTGGTTTTTGTTCTTCCTCTCTCTCTCTGTCCTGCTCCGTCTCTTTCACCATTTTTCATTCGCTGGTCTCTTATAGTCTCTCTCTCCCTTTCAGCCTCATTCAGCTCAGCCTCTCTTTCTGCTATTTTTTGTGCCCTCTACTGTCCGCCTGCATTTTGAGTGTCCATTCAGTCCATGTTTAGTCTTTTGGAAACTGAAAGACTTCCTCCCCTGATTCTCCTCAGATGTCTCTCCATCCAGTGGGCCTGAAGAGAATCCGTTAGCTTCCTGAGCAGAGACAAATCAACTTTATGACTATTCTTAGAAATCATTAGTGTTCTCTCATTCTCAGTATAATTGTATGTTGTAGGCCCCTGCAACAGTGAATTTGCTGGTACACCAGTAAATTTCCTCCAAGTGTGAGTCAAAAGACGATGGGAAACTACATGAGGAAGGTTTCCAGCCCTCCTCATCGCTCCCACCACAGATCTAAAGCTGCGATGACAACACTTTTTGCAATGTACACGATTTTTGACTCCATGTCGTTTTCATCTGAAACCTACAAACACAGGAGGGGTGGTTAGATTCCTGTCTTGTTCTCCACCACCCATCAGTGAGGTTTTCTTCCTGGATTCATTTTACTGTTTTTATTTGTCCCAACACGACTTCTGGCCTCATCTGTCATTAGCCGGTCTCACTCACTGTCACTGGGTTTATTTCTGAATCACCTGGTTTTGTTTTGATGCAGCTGGAGTCCCTGATGAAAACGCTTGTCCCTACTCCTCTGATACGACCCATAAGAGTGTTGGAGCCATTGGAACGTGGCTACCAGAGCATGCTAACAATAATAACACAAAGGTTAATGTTATGGAACAGTGTCTGTTTGGTTTGGTTTAGAGGAAGATTGTGGTTCTGGCTAAAATTGCTCGTGAAAGAAACAACAATAATCATCAGGTTCAAACAGGAACTGAACTCAGGTCTGTTGTGTGACAGTCCTGTGTTTGATTGACCCAGACAATTCACCCAAACCTCCACCTAGCTCTGACTTGATCTATTCTATAGACCTCATAATTAGTACAGCCACTAGATGTCACTTAACAACAAGACGTAACTTTCTGCCGTTTTTCATTCAGGGTTTTTTTTTGTGAGCAAATTGAAACTGCACGTAGAAACAGGTGGATGGAAACACACGGTCTCTACATACATGGTTTCAAGCTTTTCTCGGCTGCAGCATCACTCACACAGAAAGTGAGAAGAGTTCACCTTTCTATCCATAAAAAAGCTTATAGTTAGGGCCTGAACTCTCCGGTAATTATGTTGCTGTAGGCCTACACTGCTTGGGGATTTCCCATGATGCACCTCTCCCCTGCTCCAGCTTTACATATTCATATTCCATTAACACATGTCACTAACTTGATATTTTCCAGCTCATGTAGTTTTGTGCTCTTTTCTCTCTTCTGTCGTGTTCTGCAGGTAGGAGCTGGTTATTGTTGTTATTGTTGTTGTTGTTGTTGTTGTTGTTGTCTCTCTCAGATAGCCATCCATCCTGAGTCTCCACTGTTGCCTTGTGCTGCTCATGCTGGGAACTGTTGGGTAAATCACATTATAAAGAGTGTGAGGAAGCACTTCCTCCATCCTTAAGTCTTTACTGATTCTTTTATTATCAGTTTGTGTTGATATTCTTTTGGAATTCAGTTTACTTCTTGATGTGTTGGTGCTGAAGGAGGACACATGCCTCAGCAGTGGGCTTTGTATGGGAGTATGAGTGGTTGGTTCTGAGCTGTGATTGGACGACTGCTGGGTGAAGGTCAGCTTTGTCCTGGAGCTCCGACCCTCCAGTTTGAACTGGAAAGGCAAACTCTCAGGTTTTATATTTATCTGAGTGGAGTGTGTTTTTGAAGAGCAGAACCAGAGCGGCTTTCAGTTAATTTTTCTCCTCATGTCAAAGGTGTGAACACCTCCCTGCCTGCACCAGAGTCCAGACCAGAGTCCAGAGTCCAGACCTGCTCTGTAAGAAAAGTACTCTGAGATGACTTGGCACTGTATAAGTAAAATCACATTTGACAAAGCCTCTACATGTAAACTTTCATGAGTTTAACTTAAATAATCGGCTGCACGGACATGAGGAAATCCATTTAAAGTTAGAGGTGATAACGTGCATTAACTGTGTTTGTGTGTTCTGCCCACAGACCGGCACAAAGAGAAAAGACATTTCCCCCTGAGGGACTGTGAAAGTATCACATTATTAACAACTGCACAACCTCTGATGGCAATGACCTGGAACCACAGCGAATTCCTCCTCACAGAGAAATTCTTTCCTCCACACACAGAAAAAGAGGAAACATGTGAGACCCTCCCACAGGAGCTGCTGAGCTGTGACACAGCCGTCTGTATTAAACTGCTGCTGCAGTTTCACTCTCAACACGTTCAGGCGTCGTCACCTCGGCCTTGTTCCTCTCAGAGAGCCGGGAGACCATGTTTCTGCCTCCTCACCTTCTAAAAACCTCAACAGCAGGAAACAGGCTGTGACATTATTTTCGGTACCTGACACCAATTAGACCCAGTCATCTCGGCAGCAGGGTTCAGCTCAGAGGGAGGACTCACTCAATATCTGTCTCCTTCACAGCAGCTTCAACAAGTCGCTGTCTTACAGTAAACACTCTGATTCTAAAGAGCTTTGAATGCTGGTGATAATCACATGATAATCATCTTTGACTTTATCAACATTTATTTGGAAACTCTCAGCTGCAGGATTTATTATTAGGAATAAAATGAACAATTATTTTCATCATCTATTAATCTGACGAT